>NC_055975.1:8289130-8589130 GCF_018492685.1 Alosa sapidissima
AGAGGCTGCAGTGTAGGACATGGGACTAGTGTGGCGCAGACACACACTCATACACATAAACACACTCCTGGTGTTACCATGGGAGAGGGGGGCGGGGCGGCCTCCGGGCATCCTCTTTGATAGCGTCCTGATGGGGACACAGGATTGGGCGAGGTTAGTGGGGAGGGGAGGGGCGACGTGAGGAGATGAAATGAAGAGATGAGAGGAAGAGATAGAGAGGCACAGAGGAAACACACACACACACAAATATTTGTCTAAAAATACTCACACACACACACACACACACACAAACTCATTTGTCTAAAAATACTCACACACACACACACACACACACACACACACACACACACACACACACACTCTCATTTACACAAACACACACAGAGAGGCCAGGGGGTGAAGATGGAAATGCTGGCTGGTGTTGTTCTCTAAAGCTGATCTATGAATGTGTGCTGTTGAGACACTCAGCAAAAGTGGCCACACTCACAAACATGTAGCCAGTGGACATGGAACCAAACTGGAACTACAGCACTAAGGAACTATTGAACTAGAGCACTAAGGAACTATTGAACTAGAGCACTAAGGAACTATTTCTCTCTACATGTGATTTCGACCAAGTAATACAATTCATTACATTTCAGATAACAATACAATAACTTTCAACATAAAAGTGCCAAAATAATTAGACTCAAATAAATACATATGAAAGACCAATTCGGTTCCATTTAATGATGTCAACAAGTGGTTCCAAGTCATTTGCATGGTTGGTTATAAGTCTGTATTAGTGTGTGTTGGGCCTGAGAGACTGCCTGAGGTCTGGTTGGGCTGGGTACTTACGAGTCCGTTGGGATCCTTGTGAAAGCCAGGTTTAGTGGGCGGGCGTAATGGAGGGGCATGATGGGTAATGGCAGAGTAATGCCTCGGCAGGTGATAGACATGGTGGGGGAAATATGGCTGAGGGGGGCCAAGAAAACAGGGTCAGTGATGGAGGGAGAGAGAGAGAGAGAGAGAGAGAGAGAGAGAGAGAGGAGAGAGAGAGAGAGAGAGAGAGAGAGATGCTGACCAGCCACTGAGGAGGAGTAAATGAAGACTGTAAATGATCAACACATAAACAAATAAAGAAACAAACACCCACAAGTTAAAATAGGGGAAAAATCATAAAATGGTCAGAAGTGAACGGATGTTCCACTAACTGGAACCAAACCACACTTTACAAACATCAAAAATAACAAATCTTAATGTTTAAAAATGGCTTGGTGTGCAAATAAATGGGTTTCAAATGTTTTCAGGATGTGGCACATAGCAACTAAGACTAGGTTCCACTTACTGGATGGCACCTCTGAAAAGACAGCCAGCCAACTCTTATGCCCTGTTTACAGTTCCAGCCGAATAAAAACGAAAACATCCAACCAAACCTCATCTGAACGGAGGATAATTTCGGAGGATATGCATTCAGACAAATATTTGTGCACTCCTACTACTACCACCTCAGTCAACTGGGCCTTAAAAAGCAGGCAAGTTGTTTCAGCTGTGCATGTGTCAGGTGAGTGGATGAGGAGTTGGAGAAGTTTGAAAAAGAGAGGCCCTCCTCCTGTCAGTCTGGCGGCGTGTCCGAGCTCCAGCTGTCCATCTGCTGGCGCTGGGGAGGCCTCCGCTCCCCTGTGGGCTTCTGGGAGCACGCACTGGTCTGGCCAGCCAGCAGCCGCCGCAGCAGCAGGTTGGAGGGCTGGCAGAGGGAGGACTCGCCCTGCTTTGGTGTGTGTGTGTGTGTGTGTGTGTGTGTGTAATAAATTAAACTAGGTGAAGCAAACTGTCCTAATCTTAGAGCTTATTTGATCAGAGATTATTTGTTTGTTTCAGTGTTGAACCCCACCTGTCAAATGTGGATTGCCAAGAGTCATTTGTTTGTGTCTTCTGTGCACTCTGTTGTACTGTGTGTGTATATGCGTGTCTCTGTGTGTGACTCATGTTGCATTTTGTGTGTGTGTCTTTTGTGTGTGTGTGTGTGTCTCCATGAGTCAATCTCACCCTGTTGTAGAAGGGATGCTGTGGGCCGGTGAGGCCGCTGTAGTAGCTGCTGTGGGGCTGCGGGGGGAGTGGTGCTCCGGGGGGGAAGGGCCCGGGCATGGAGCCGCTGGGCGAGCAGGCCGCCGCCACCGCCGCCGCGTGGTGCCCGAACACCGCCGCCCCCCCCGCGAGCCGAGGCCTCCTGCAGGGGCAGTGCGGGATAGCCCACTCCTCCAATGTGCATCTGCTCCCTGGCATCACGGACATCTGAGATCAGAGAGAGAGAGAGAGAGAGAGAGAGAGAGAGAGAGAGAGAGAGAGAGAGAGAGAGAGAGAGAGAGAGAGAGAAAGGGACGTTTCATCTCTGAAGTTTGATCATATCTTGGCCTTCACTAATAAAGCCACTCAGATCCTCCCACGCATACCTAACTGTAGCCAAAGACATCAGAACATTTTTGGACCATTTGTCATAAGCTAAACACAAACTCAAAGGCCAAACGATGCCACTTCTGTGAAACATAAACAAATAACTCCCATGCAGAGAAAACTCCATGCATTTCCAAGCAATCTGCTAAAAGTCTCATTCTGAAACACTGACTTATTTGCCTTCAATTATCTTAGTAGCATGTGTGAAAACTGACATTGAAAAATTGAAAGTTGATGAGTATATACTGTGGTTGAAGGAACATACGGAGCCTCTCATGTCCCTCTGGGGAACACATCAGGCACATCGCACCTAAGCATCTCTAAACGCTGCTCATCACAAACAGCCATCATCAGAATTAAACCCACATATTACAAAATAAAAGACTCCGATACAGGGAATTTTTCCTTCTTCACTTTGGTCAATTTTGACAGGGTCGCAGTGTAGGGATATGTGAGTAGAGTCTTGACCAAGGGCAAACTGCAGTGTTTTATCACATCCAGGCTCTGCACTGGCTCAGACCTTATGGCCACAACAGTATACATCAGGTCTGTGGGCACACGGAGTTGTATGGAGGGGGGTTGGTGAGGTGGTGGTGGTAAAGCTATAATAGAATATGTGGCTCTTAGTCTGGACTGACCTGCAATGATCTCCCGGAGTTTGGGGTCCAGGTTGACTGTGCAGGGCAGGAACATCTCCACATCGCGCACTGTGAGGACCGGCGTCCGCGACGACAGGAACACCTCGAAGCTCCGGATATCCCCATCAATCTCCAGCAGTGGCTCCACGTCTTTGGTGGTCGGGATGTTCTTGGAAATTCTGGAGAAAAACGAACCACACAGAGCACTTTTAAATATTCATGCAATATCTTCACTTTGAATGGCGTAAACAATCCCAGCATATTTCACAGGCTCTCATATTAGCAATCCACACAGTAAGCCTGAAAACTATGGGTCTGAACACAACTCATAACACATCCCTCTAACAAGAACATCGTTATCATTTATTTATGTGTTTATTTATGACAACAAAACTAACGGCCTAGTGGGAGGTGAAGAAATAAGCGTTTAGCTCCTCCGACGGTGCCAGTGAAACACATTCACACTCCACAGACATGCACCAGAGACAACAGTGCCCTGCTAAACATCATCAATTATTCGCACCTTGCCGAGACTCGCTACTTCAAAACACTGAGCGTGTTTGATACCCTCTCTATTTAGTGGCGACTCGGAGCGCACATGCATGTCGGCGAAGAAAAATGAGAGATGCTCAGAGATTAATGACTTCCTGCGCCAATTCATCTTTCAGTGCGTGGGAGGCCCTTTCAGATAAATCGGAGACATGCTAGATCTTTTTTTTTTCTTTCTTTCGTGTTTTTTTTTCTTTCCTCTCTCTCCCTGGCTGTAGTTGCACTGTATGCGTCGTACTTCTCTCATAATCGCTACATCTAGCTGCAGTCTCTGTGAATTATGGGAAAATTTGCTAGCGGGCCTTGGTGGTGGAGGTGGGGGAATTCCCATCTCTTTCTGCCTTCTTCACATTATTTCTCTCACTTTGTCTCCGGGCCAAGGCCAGCATGGATACGTGGAACTTATTTCTCATTCCATGTTGCCAGAAAAACAAACGCAGGAACCTGGGTTCTAAGGACTCCATATTGCTGGATTGATTACAGGAACCTGGGTTCTATGTAGCAGAGGGTGGCTGAGCTCGTGTCTTGGCAGGGCCCCTGGGGAGGCGGTTTCGGCGTAATCGGATTTGGGAGGGTGAAATTCGGCGGATTTGGGAGGAGAGGGGTTGACACAACAGCAGACTCAGATCTGCTGATGCCCAGCTGAGGTGGATTCTCCTGAGTAAACAAACAAGTGTGTGTGTGTGCGTGTGTGTACGTGTGTGTGTGCGTGTATGTGGGGGTGGGGGGGCTAGCTACCGAGCTACTGCTTGCCTGTAAACACTGCCACAGCCAGACTCCTATAATCTCATCATACAGAAAACATTTCCGGCTGCACAAACAGGCCTGCAAGTGTCTGAGGTATGGGCACCTTCACTTTGCAAATCAATTTGTTCAGCGCACTTCCACCTGTAATAACTACAGTCACAAACTCAGATATAAACTCATCTTTGTCAAGTTGGAAATGTTGCTCACTGATAAAACTCTTTATCACGCTGGAAGCATCAATCACTTTCTCCACAAACACAAAACAGGAAAGTACTTTGAAACGGTTTTAGGCTGAACCTTCTAGAACACCTCCCGTGATGCTGCACCAGAGTGCTGGAACTGACGGAGGCAGCGTAGGGCTAGGTGGAGCGGCTGTGGGTGTGAAACGACAGCAGCTGTGGCCTGGGATGGACAAAAGCCCACACTGTGCTCGGCGGGCCAGCCGGTCAGGGGGTCAGTGCAGGAGGCTGCATTAATAGTCAGCTGACCTTTCACATGAGCGTCATTAGGTGGATGGGGGAGCTCAATAAAGCTACTCTGTGTGTGAGCGTGTGTGTGTGTGTGTGTGTGTGTGTGTGTGTGTCTGTGTGAGTGAGTGAGTGAGTGAGTGAGTGAAAGAGTGAGAGTGTAAGTTGGAGAGGTGCAGACAGAACATAAATGCCAAAATATGTGAGACTGTACTCTTTTCTCACTTTTTTCTATGCATATATGCATCAGTATAGAGATGTGCACAAATAGACTTAATGTCCTAGATAATCTTCAAACATTGCCCAACACACACACACACACACACACACACACACACACACACACAGACAGAGAGAAAAAGAGAGAGAGAGAGAGAGAGAGGAGAGAGAGAGAGAGAGAGAGAGAGAGAGAAAGAAAGAAAGAAAGAAAGAAAGAAAGAAAGAAAGAAAGAGATAGAGAGATACACAGAGAGAAATAAATGCAAAAATATGGCAGATAAAGATCTATAAAAACATTCTCATGCAAAAGCGGAACCTGCTGACACAAACAAACAAACATACACACAGACACTCACACAGGCAAACACCTGGCTTCTACAGTGACAGGAGTGCAAGGGAATGCATTTGGGTTTATTTCCCATGTGCTAGATTAGGCTGCACGGAGGCCATTTAGATGGTCCAGCTGGACTTGTTTATTTGTTTAAGTGTGTGTGTGTGTGTGCGTGTGTCTGTACAGTATGCATGCCTTCACTCACAGACAAACAGGAGCCAGTGCTGAGAGCTTCCCTAGAAACCGGCCTTCCTCCATCACAGACATGTAAATGCATGCTACCATTCACATTCCACTAAACACTTCTAGGGCACAACAATGATGGAATGTATGCTGAAAACACAACACATTAAGAAGGACAAAGACTACAAACTGTATGGGCCATATCCTGTGAAGCTACTGTAGCCACTTTTGATTTGAATGTCCATATTATGCTGGGATAATTCACAACAAACACAGTCTACTGAAGAAATAATAACAGATATAGTAGTCATATGCACACAGTGACTGAATTACTCCACAGTGAACCCACCCCAGGCTGAGAGAGTCTTTCTTATTTAGTCTGGCAGTTGCCAACTGCCTGCAATCCCCCACCCCCAAACACACACACACACACACACACACACACACACACACACACACACACACACACCCCTTCCAATCACAGTGATCCAAGCACAACAGCGGACAAAACCGCCCGGAAAACACGCCAGCGTGACGCGGCCATTCCTGTGTCCGGATGAGCCTGGACTGGGGCAACAGCGCAGCGGCCGACCGCGTCTGCCACTGGTCAGCGGACTGCGGGGGACTTTTGGGGAAGTTAGTCACACCAGCAGGCCTTCTCCTCTCCTCAAGAATGAGTCGCTTCTTTAGTCGGGGGCCGGAGCCGGACGTATCGCCTCTGTCCATCCAGAAAAGCTTACAATGAGCTAGCAGAGTGGTTTAGGAACTGTTTCATTTGCCTGTTTTTCAACAAGCACAAAGAAGCCTATTTACATCTTCAGCTCTTGCCAATGGAACTCTTCTACTTGGAAAAAAAAAGTAAAATAGCTTTTTGAAGAGGGGAAAACTTGGCACAGACATCAAGTCATTTGTACAAATTACTTTTTTTACTGGGTACATTCTGTGCTTGGGAGATTGAGTGAGATACGCAAATGACACAAAGGCACTGCTCATAATGGCACTCCCATCTTGTAACAGCGTTCTGGGAATCAGCGGAATCGAGCATTTCTAGTTTTTTTCCCAGAGAGCGGAATTGGAGCACAAAAAAAAAGGAGATTCTGCTTTTAGGAGAGAAGCCGACATGGAGATAAAAGCACATCAGGACTCAAGGCATCCCTCCCCTCGTACAATGGCGCCATTGATCCGTCCAGCGTTGTGTAGCTAGGGCTCGCACAGCACCAGGCCTCGCAGCTCGCGGGAGCGCTTCGGTGTGAACGCTTATCGAACCCAAATCCAGCTGAGCCCTCCATCCTCCTCATCCACCTCTCCAGAAAACACCACCACCACCACACCACCAGAACCAGAGCACGTCCCACACACACAAACACACACACGCACAAAAGCAGATGCGGAAAAAAACACCCTGCAAATGTCCTGCTGGCCCTTTCCCATATTCTACCCCAGCAACTGTGCCGCTCAACTCTTCTCTGCGTCTCTGCTTACAGCGCCTCTTCCAATGATACCAACCAGGAGGGCTTTGAGTGTGCCTGTTCCACCAGAAACACAGAGCAGAGCAGTGTCTGTCCACACACAGCCTGGTGTGTGTGTGTGTGTGTGTGTGTGTGTGTGTGTGTGCGCTTGCCATGAATATCACTACACCGCATGAGGCATAACCATCGAGCACCAGTACCGGTCAGATTCATTTTCCATCTTAGAAGAATGAAGAATGGCCTCTTAAACTGGTAATTATGTAACACGGCCACAGTTGGTCTTCTCATCCAACGCCCAGACCGTGGACCGGGGCCCAAACCGGACCGAGGTCCATTCAGAGGTCTTTCCAAATCCTTCTAACATGAACGAGCCCCCGTGATCAATCACTGATCCGCGTCAACAGGGCCCACAGCGCACCAAGTAATGGAACACAGGCCTGGCCGATAACAAAACACTACAACGTCAGAAATGGAGCAGCCGCAGCGGACCGTCACATTCCGATGGGCCTCTACACGATAATTAAATTCATCTGACCAGAGACCTTTCCAGCCCAACAACTTAAATAAAGAGAAATTAAAACAAACACACACACACACACACGTTCGCTGAAAACAAACAAAATAACCCACGGCCAATCCACACACTGGAGCAGTTGCTTGGCAACTACACACAGGCTCGGCCAATACCAGCCTAACAGGCCAGTCTTGATTTTGGTCAGCCTTCACTGGACCGGGGTAGCTGAGCAGTAATGGGAATAGGCACCTCAGACATAACAAACAGTCAGGGGTGATGCGTGATGCATGGCACGACTGACACTGTAGGTGTAGTCAAACAAGCCAGCACATTTCCTCAGACCACAGGACAGGCTGGAGGAGACTCAGGAACTGGTTGGCCCTCTCCAGGTAAATAAAAGTCGACACTTGAGGAAATGAATCGAGAAAACACGTAGGTGGGGCATCCGGCCGATCTGTACCACGTTGGGACTGTCCATTCCGCAGTCAGGCAGTTGCAAGAGATGTCTCAGGGGAGACAGATGGAGACAGAGACAGACAGAGAGGGGGAGAAATAGAAAAAGAGAGAGGAGGAGGAGGAGGAGGAGGAAGTGTACGAGGCCTGACTCACGTATCCTGTCAGATACGAACTCAACTGAACTCAAAAGACAAATTTCGCTACAGGTTCTTCCCACAAAACTCCTCTAAAGAAACGACACACATTGGTGACTGTGTTTTTACTAGTGAAAGTGTCCAACATTCATTCTCAAACAACAGCTGCCACCACTGCCTGACATAACCCAGCTAGGCTAGACCTTTTGTCCACTTCCGTTCAATTGTTACATATCTCTCTCTCTCCCTCCCTCCTTCCCCCTGCCTCCCTCTCCTCTTCCCTTTCTCTGTGGTGTTCTCTTGTTCTTTATCCTCCACCCATAGAGCCTTGTGCCACTTTGACCTCTGGTGACCTCCGTAGTCGCCTGTATTCTAGTAAGTTCCGCGGTGCGTCCGGCTGCCGGGGGGCGACTGACAGGATGATGAGCTCCAGTGTGCCTTTGAAAAGGTCATCGCCGACCCCGCGCCGCCCTACCAGGCTATTTATACCACCTCAACCTTTTACCATGCACACCGCGCCCAACAATGACCACAGATACTGGGAAACGCCACGCCCCCCCCCCCACACACACACACACACACACACAGAAATACAGACTGATACACACAGAAATACACACACACACATTGAAATGTAGACACTATTCCAGCACATCTGCTCTGAAACCACAAAAAGATGCACACAAAGACTTTCATGGTTGTCCCTCAGACATGTCAGATAGAGACTGAAAACACACTGCATGGTGTGGACACACACACACACACACACACGAATCATGGTCAAATAATATGTATACCAACTGAGTGCATTGAGTTAACTTGGTGGCATACCAATGAGTTAATTAAGATGTTCATTATGCCAAAATGCACCATATAAATTAATACCATTATTACATGCCTTGATATTACTGGGTTTTATAATCCATTAGGGAATGTTAATCACATTTTTCCAAACGAGGGAAACTGCCTCAAAAAGACTCATTTGATTCTGAATGAATAACATTTCAATCTCTTTTGTTTTGCAGTGAAACTTAAAAACAGCATGTGTCTGATCTTGCTTCAAATCTTTTAATCCCCTCTGTGCTAGAGAGAGAGGGAGAGAGAGAGAGAGAGAGGGGGAGAGAGAGAGAGAGAGAGAGAGAGAGAGAGAGAGAGAGAGAGAGAGAGATCAATGGGCAAAGATGTGGAGAGAGAGTTCTTGAAGCAAGATCGGCAAAACATGGAACAAGGACTATTGCATGCCCTTTGTCCAGCCCCCAAAATGTGATTACTGGGGCCATGTCAGTTGCTGAGATTTTCCATCCAGGTATAGACCTACACCCACAGTGCAAATGAACTGAAACAGGTCTGAAAACAGAGAAAGAACTGACCTCGCATCGTCGCTGGGCGTCGTTTTCCTCTTATAGCGTTTCGCCTTTCAGAGTAACGGAACTCCTTCTCCTATTGTTTCAATTCATTTATATAAAGTATGATGTGAATATTGTGTATTTATTATAATAACCGCTATTAACTGGACGGTACAATGCATTACCTGCACTGACCTGATGGTGGAGGAGCTCATCTAAACTCAGCAGAGCAGGTCCATGGCCTTAAGTCAGCTGTGGATGGCACCTTCTGCTATATAGCTGCTTGTGTGCTGTGTCAAATTCACCCTGCTTATCATTAGATCGTCTACATACAGCGCCCTCACAGGCCCAGGGTACAGGCTGCAGGAAACATTTGGAGACCTCGAGCACCCAGAAGGACATGAAAAAACAGCAGAAAAAAAGGAGGAATCACACCATCATAACGACATTCGATCAGCTCCCTTTCTCTCCTTGTCGCTCTGCCACCCCGGGTTTCTCATTCTCTCCTCTAGACGTCCTTCTGTTGGCCTGTCGGCCTCCCTCTCTCTCTCCATCTCGCTCTCTCACTCTCTCCCTCTCCTCGCGCCCTTCCCCTTCTGTGCCGTCTTATCCATCTGGAGGTCACGCTGTTTGTCACGGACACTGTGTGCACCCAATAAAGCCCTGCCCGTCCTCGATAGCCCCAGTTCTATTGGGAAATAGATGGGTTTCCAGGCGCCTTATCACTCCAAGGGCTTTAGGGGGGACTTGCCGCACAAATAAAAGGCTGCAGGCTATTAAATTACAAGTTTACTCCTGCTACCAAACAGCTCGAGAAGGGACCAGTCGGCCAGGCAACAATAGCCTGCCTCTTAAGAGAGAGAATTGAGAGAGGGGGGGTACGGTGAAAAAATATAAACATCTCGGTTGTTAGCTGGTGGCAGATTTCACAGACAAACTCAGCTACGTGACGGAACTGCTCATGAACGCCGCAATGGAGCGCGAGAGGGAGGCGGAAGAAGAAAGAGTCATGAAACAAGGGTGCCAAAGTTCAAAAGTATTTAGCACTTGGCAAAGGGAGGGGGGAGGGGGGGAAACGACATTGTCGCTCCCGCTCTGAAGAGCATTATTCAAGAGCTTATTAAGACTACATCACAAAAGAGAACCCGACAAAAAACGCGGCGCACAAAAAGGCTTTCATCTCCACCCACCAAAAAAATGTAATTGCTACCAAATTACTATAAATTGTACCAATTAAAGTAATCCTGAATGAGCCGTGTGTCATCTTAATGTTTCAGTACTTAGCAGAAGAGTCCTCCTAATTAGCTGCAATTGCCTCAAAAAAAGGGGGAAAAAATGCATTCATTTCAGTGTCATTAGCAAGAAGTTTCCAGCGTCGGGAGAAAACGACGGCAAAGCCCGTTTTAGGCGGGCCTCTGTGAGAAACGGATTGTTTCCGGGGAGATGAATAGAGGAGCTGCTGATAATGACAGAGGGCATTGTGGGAGACGAGAGCCCACTGCCGAGGGAGACGCGGGGAGGAGGCCAGGGGAGTCCTGATGGGGATTATTCCTCCTCGGCGTGCGGTTGGAGGAGAGCTAGAACCATCAGTATGTCTTTAGAGAGGAGGGAGTCAGGCAAAAGACAGGCAGAGGCTTGGAGGAAGAGGAGGACGATGATGATGAGGTGTGGAGGGTTTGTGCCTCCTTTGCTTATCTTATTTTGTGTTACATCACATGACCAGTACTGTACTCTATACTTGTATCCTGGCCCATCTCAATACACGAATCCGACGAGCGTTCTGTGGAGGCTGCCATCTTGTGGCGACGCCATTACTGAGCTGTTACTGGTATGTAAACAAACCTCTGTGATAACGCACCCTCAATGACAGCTACAGCCAGGCAGTATGGCTTGTTGGGTTGATGATGTTAGACAGTGGCCTCCGGTCACAGATGAAGGTACAAGCAATCTTACAGATTATGTATGAAAATAGCTTAGAGTAGAGAATGAGGAAATAAAGACATAATTGGGACTAGGTTGATATTATATCTACTTAACTACTGTAGCTAGCTAACGTTAGCAATAACTATGCTAGCTAGGCTAGCTAACGAGGAAACTATACAAATATCTGTCCATTTGGCATGTTTTCCCACTCGACATTTTAAAAGAAGTAGTGAGACAGTCGTAAATCGCGGGCTGTTATCCCTGTGGACACAACCAATCCAATATGGTATGTAAACAAACCTCCGTGATAACGCACCCTCAATGACCGCTACAGCCAGGCAGTATGGCTTGTTGGGTTGATGATGTTAAACAGTGGCCCCCGGTCACAGATGAAGGTACAAGCGATCTTACTGATTATTTATGAAAATAGCTTAGAGTAGAGAATGAGGGAATAAAGACATAATTAGGACTAGGTTGATATTATATCTACGTAACTACTGATATCTAGCTCTAACATCAGCAATAACTAAGGAACTAACGAGGAAACTATGAAAATATCTGTTTCAAACATTTCAAAAGGAAAGGGTAAGGTACAGCTAACTGCTATCTGTGCAAACCGCATGGTAACGTTAACGTTAGGCTACCAGACAGGGGCAGTCCACCCGGGGTATTTTGTGTATTTCACATTTTTTTTTGTTCCAACTGGTAATTTTATTGCTGCTATTGGAACAACTGAAAACGGAACACGTTTTCCCACTCGACATTATAAAATAATAGTGAGACAGTCGTAAATCGCGGGCTGTTATCCCAGTGGACGCAACGAATCCAATAGGAGGCACTGGCACAATGCTACCCAGCAACAGCTCAGTAATGGCGCCCCCTTACTTCGGTAGTTTTGCCGGATTCGTGTATAGAGCATCACAGTCCCGCCCACAGGAGTTTCCGGAAGTAAGAATTCATTGCAATTTCTCCATTGACAATTCGGTTATAAGCCATAAAAACTGCACACGGTAGACTCAAAACCAGCTACGACTGTGCTAAGTGATTGTGTATGCTCATATAGACGCCAAAAGTTCACGGGGCACTAACCTCGTTTTGAGATAAATGTCTTTTATTCGTGATGTCATTATAATGCTGCTAACATTAGCCTACATGCTGCAACAGCAACACAGGTATGAAATATATTATATTTTAGTGACCTTGTTGTTTCTATGAACATGAATTATGTTTATAGGAAACATCAACTTAGTCGAGGCATAAAAAGCCCTGTATATCCCCATTAAGTACTTAAACCTTTGAACTAGCTAGCTAGCTGATAGCACATGCTGGATGCACTGCAGTAAAATGGTTAGCAAACCGTCCATGCCCCCGTGAATATTTCACTGTTTCAAGGACGAAATCAAGAGTGTCCAAAGGGGTGAAAACCACTTTAAATCGGGTCACATTATTGACTGTTGTGTGTCGAGGGTCAGCTTGTGGGTTTTGTAAGGGCCAGCATGAGGGACAAGACCTATCAAACCTACGAAGTTGTGTGGTGAGTTTTGCAGGGAAGTTGGTAATGCTAGTTAACATTAGCTAGGCTACTGTAGCCTTCATACTGTACAAGTCATATAATCAATTAACCTAGAAATACTTCGTACATTTAATGAACATTTTGTGTAATAATTCACAGCAAGTTAATAAACTGAATATGGTGGTCCAAGAGCAGACCATGCACCGGTCATGGCATCAGGATGGCAGTCAGATAAGAAGCACTGCACAATGTTGCTAACGTTAACGTTAACCGCTTTCACACACACACACACACACAATATAAAATGCACGATGGTAAATATAACATTCAATACCAAAACACTATTATTTACACGATTACTCCTGAAATAACTGCTATTAACTAAATCACTGTTTGGAGGAAATGGTTCGCGTGCTGTCGCCGGTTGGAAATGATTTCGCGCTGGTTCGTGCTGCTTATATATTTTTCAGTGAGGCGCGGTGGTTTATGGGATGAGTAGTTCCTTCACTCGGAAATGAAAATATGTACAGTCTTGTACCTTTGACTTTTTTTGGACTTTCTCTTCGTTTTTTTACTCGAAATGATATGTTGTATGCTTATGAGTTACGCCGTAACTGATTAGCCTAATACATGCTCTAACACTCTTTAGATACAGATTTTTCCAAAACGTCAATGGGAGAAATTAATGGGAAATTTACTTCCGGAAACTAAGCTCTCTCGGAGGAGGGGCGGGACTGTGATGCTCTATTGAAAGTATTAGAGCTCTTGAGTTGACCAGTACAAGATGGAGGTATGGAGGGAGAGAAGGGATTCTGTACTATGTTCTCTTCTCTCCATCTTTTTTTCTGCCAACCTCTTTCTCTGGCAACAGTATCACGGTCCTGGAGCTGACCAATGCTGTGGAGAACAGAGCAACGGTGCCGTCCAGAGCCTGAGGCCAGGACTGCGGCCTGAGAGGAGGAGATGAGGGGGTGGAGGTGACGCCTCTCACACTCTCTCGCACTCTTGTTTTCTGTGCTAGATGCTGCTTCCTGTTTTCAAGTGCAAGGCGGACCCCCTCTCTCGCCCTCTATCTAATTAATTAAAGTGGGTCCTGCTGGAGTGGAATATGGTGTGTGTGTGTGTGTGTGTGCGCGCTTGTGACTGCACACACTTCAGCTTTTGTATGTGTAGTAGTTGGGTTGTGTAGTATGTGTTTGTTGGTGAGAGTGTGTTTATCTGTGTGTTGGTGTGTTGTTGTGTGTCTGTGTGTGTGTGTGTGAGGTGTTAGCGGTGCTCTGGTGCAGGTTTTGGCCAGGCTGGGCGCTGGCACCGGCCGGGGCACCAGATGCCCGAGCAGCACTGGCTCGGCAGGCCGCGCCACTCCTGCACGCTAAAAGCGGAGCGCGGGCACCCGAAATAACCTCCCCGGGGACCTGACTCCACTCGAAACTTACCCACGGATCACAGCCGCCAGCAGCCAGAAATCTGCCCTCGCACCCCCCCCCCCCCCCCCCCCCGCCGCCCTCTTCGGCTCCTCTCCTGCCCGCTCGGCCTGCTAATGTGCTCTGCTTATGGCCTTCCGCCGCCTGCTACCCCAGTCTGACCAGTCCACTCTCAAAGTAGAGCTCAACGGAGATATTCTTAGGCTCTTTTTTCTCTCTAGCTCTCCCCATCTTTTTTTTTTTTTTAAGAGCGATAACCACGAGATGCTAGTCACGACTTGTTGTTTTTTTCCGGAGCAGGAGATTGATTGAGACATTTTCACATGGAGGTGGTTCTTTAAACAAAACCAAAAGGAAAACAAACGCTCAAACTAAATAGACGTGAGAAAAACGAGCGCCGAATGCAGAAGTGAAATGAAGGAAAGTGGGGAAATACAACCCGGTCGATGCATCCACATTTTGTTTTATTGAAGTTCTTGTTTTATTTGCTTGTTGCCGTTAGCAGCCTTGATCCATAAATACAGAGTCGGTCGGACGAACACACGCTGTTTGTTTTGGTTTTAATTTGTCTAAGTGCATTCAGAGCTCAGGGCGCTTGGGCAAGACTGGCGTGGCTACTGACAAGTGATTTGTCATCTCACTTCCCACTGCGGAGAAGGAGGAGGAAGAGGAGGAGGAAGATGATGAAGATGATGATTAAGAAGAGGAGGGGTGGAGCGTGTTAGTAAGGACTGGGCCGCCCTGTCAACGGAGGACACTGCCACCTTTGTGCTCAATGTTAACGTGCACCCCACACACACCAGATGAACACACGCACACATACGCGCACACACACACACACACACACACACACAGACACACACACACACACACACATGCACGCACACCAGATGAACACACACCCGCACACAGTCACACACACAGTCACACACACACGCTCACACAATCACACACCAGATGAACACACACATGCACACAGTCACACACACAATGGCTTCTCAGGCTCACTGTTAATCATTGTGAAATTATTAAGAGGCTGATGTTATTAGCAGCTTAGGGCACATTCTGCGGATGATTAAAATGAGGTGAACTTTTCTCCTACTTTCTCTGGATTGGACTTTTGAGTTAATCTTCAGATGAGAAGTGCAGAAATAAGCACATGAGGACTGGGTTCTTTCAGTAAGGAAAAGAGGATCTAGTGGTCCACGGTTGGCATCGGTGGAGTCGGGGGGAAAGGAACACAGGCTTTTACTCCTTTTCTATGCTGTGCTGTTGGTTACTCATATGGACGGTGTCTAGCCAACAGCAGGTCCAGCATCCTCTCAACACCCCCGCAGCAGCAATGACGCTGGCCAAGCGTATACACACGTCAGGCTTCCTTCACACAGATTAACAACATCGATGACAGTCATGACGCAAACATCTGCTGACTACTAGTGGCCAAGAGCTCCCCCCACCCCCCACACACCAACACATACACACTACACACACTCCTCAAACAGCACACTACCATCACCCTCCAGCATGGGGACAGTCTTCACCCAAGACCAAGCCAGACACACACACACACACACACACACACACACACCCCTCTCATTACCACTGCTAAAGCAAGAGATAGCTAGAGACAGTAAGAGGGGAAAACCAGACGTTCCAGAAACACAGAACGACAGAAACAAAACGCAGAATCCCACAATGTGGGCTGAAAGAGAGCAAAAGACATTCTAAAACCCAGTGAAGCGCCCTCCCTCCCTCACTCTTCCTCCTTCTTCTGCCAGGCCACTGTGGATACCAGGGCCAGGGTTGAGTGCGTTCTTGACTGATATTCCCTGAGACAGCTGACCTATGGGGAGAGGGAGGTGGAGGGGGGGGGGTTGAGGCTGAGTCAGTGTGCCGGCTGACCTGCGAGGGGGGCTGACTCAGTCTCGGCGGCCGCGGGCACTGACGTGTCCCTGCTCCAGGCCGTGCCACCGCCACCACCACGACCGCCCGCCGCCACTACAGCCCCAGCATAAAGCAGCCTGTGTGTGAGCGGCCCATCAATCTCCCACAGCCGCCTGGGTCATGGGACTCACAGCAAGGCCACCAAGAGGGTGGGAAGAGAGGGAGAGGGAGAGAGAGAGAGAAAGAGAGCGTTGTAAGCGTGTGTGCATGTGAATGTTTGTGAGTGTGAGTCAGTGTATTTGAGCATATGTCTAGCTTTGAGGGTATGTTAATGAGGAAGTGAGCGTGTTTACATATTTGAGTGTGTGTGTGTGTGTGTGTGTGTGTGTGTGTGTGTGTGCGTGGGCTGTTTCCAGGCCAGGTGTCCTTGCTTCCCATCCCTGCGGGGTGACGTCTGCTCTGTGCTCACTCCTCAGGAGCACATCAGCCCTTCGGCTGGAGCCCTGCGCTGCCGTGACTCAGACTCGCTCGCGGCTGAAACGGGCAAGCGCTGCTCAGATGACCAACGCCGACAAATATATAAAGAGAAAAAAAAGACTTAATAGAGTAGTGCAGGCGAGAGATCCACTACAGACGTATCGCTACAGATCTCAGCAGATATCAAAGGCTTTGAAGTGTCCGAGGTTCGCCCCCCCCCCCCCCCCCCCCTCCCTCCCTCCCTCCCTCCCTCCCTAAAGTGGAGAGGGAATGACAAAGAGGGGACAGGAAAGGCTTGACTGGCCTTAACACCACTCGCTGACCCGTCCTCCGGAGATGAAACACAAGATGAAATCGTGACGGAGAATGGGGGAGGGGGGGCGTCTCCTGGGACGATAGGCAGGCGGGTGAAGCCGAGCGCTAAAGGGCACAGCTAAAAGGACAGCGAGATAGAGAGACAGGTACAGAGAGAGAGAGAGAGAGAGAGAGAGAGAGAGAGAGAGAGAGAGAGGAGGATGGAGAGATGAGAGACAGTGATGAGACAAACGAAGAGAAGACAGACACTGACTGACTATCAGGTAAGAGACAGTGTGCAGTGTGCAACAGAGCAAGAGAGATAGAGAGAATAAAGGTAGAGAAGAAGAACAAGAGCAGAGCGGGCAGTGGGGGCGAGGTGGCCCTGGGGGAGCCTGGCCTGTGACACAAAGTAGCCATGACAGTGTCCAGGCCTCAGGGGCTGGGGGTGGCTCTCTCTCTCTCTCTCTCTCTCTCCCTTTCTCTTGCTCCTTCACGCTGCTGTGGTGTGACAGAGAGCAACCTTTAAAGGCCAAATGCTCATGCACAGCAACTCGTGCCCCCATGGCCCTGTCTGCCACATACACACTCACATGCATGAGGAACACTCACTCACACACACACACACACGCGCCCCGGTGGGCCTGTCTGCCTGACACACACACACACACACACACCCCTATGGCCCTGCCTGCCACACACACACTTACATGCATGAGGAACACACTCACAGACACACACACACACACACACCACACGCCCCCCTATGGCCCTGTCTGCCACACACACACACACACACACACACACGCATGAGGAACCCACTCACACAATCATGAGAAAAGACACAGCAACAAATACAAAAACACATATACAAAAACACACAAGACATACACTCACATAAACACTACACACACACACACACACACACACAAGCCTACATGCATGAACACACACACACACAAAGCCTACACGCATGAACACACATTTAAACACTCCATCATGACCCCACACACTATCAGTACAAACACATGACATGCATATTAATAATCAACTATATGCATACACACACATAAAACACAGTGTGTTTTCCAACATGTAGGCACTCGACAATTATATAACACATATGCAACTCTCTCTCGCACACACACACACACACACACACACACGTGTGGTACCCACGCTATTCCCATACTTCCCAGTTCAAACACAGCCTTTCTGACTCCAGCCAAGAGGACCCCGATGACTCATGTATCAAGAGCGGGGCCGATAATCCCCGAGGAATCTCACACCAGCTCCAACAAATAAACAAATCATAAATCAGCCACTGAGGCAGGGACCCACATCACTGGAGTGAGGAGAGGAGGAGAGGAGAAGAGGAGGAGAGGAGGAGGCGACAGCAACAAGGTGCTAGGAGAGGCAGATGCATGGTGGGTAAATGGAGCATCAATAATGTAGCGCAGGAGAGCAGAAACACGGACGAGAGCCCGATCAATCCTGGCTGTGTGGCTGTGCCATTTCAGACCACCACAAGCCAGAGGTGTGTGTGTAACCACACGCGGGCTGCTGCTGAACACGGCTGCGGGGCGAAGACGCAGGACCGCAGCACAGGACTGGTCAAGGGACGGGCGAGATGGAGGGGATCTACTGCCACCTACAGGAGCTGAGGCTCTTCGCATGTGTTTGTTTGAGAGGGTTAGTCATGTAATAACCCTAACATTCCAGCCTACTTGGTTGTGCTACTGACTTGTTTTCGGTCACAGCCATTAGGCAAAGCCTGTAGTAAACAGTCATGGGGTAATGGACTGACAGGGTGGAAACTGATGTGACATGTACACATAATGCTTACCAAGAACCAGGGAGTTCTCCACTATGGTTGTCATTGGGCTTCCTGATGGGTTTGTGTGTATGGGTGTGTATGTTTATTTGAAAAGTACTTTATGTGGTTACTGTATGTGAGAGAATGCACTGTTGTTGGTGTTGTACAATACACTGAAAAGCCATTCTGGGTTGTGGAGCAACATACACATGATCTGATCTGACTTTGTGTGTGTGTGTGTGTGTGTGTGTGTGTGTGTGTGTGTGTGTGTGTGTGTGTGTGTGTTCAGTGTAACTACCAGCAGTGTTAATGCAGTCATTGCACTTTGGTCTTTCCATACACCTGTATTTTAACCCTGCATGGTAAGGTACGGTGTGTGCGTGTGCGCGCGCGTGTGTGTGTGTGTGGGGTGTGCGCGTGTGTGTGTGTGTGTGTGTGTGTGTGTGTGTGCGTGTGTGTGTACACACTATGTGTATTTGCATGTCACCACTGACCTTTCATAGATGGTCTTGAGTGTGACCTGGTCCAACACGCCGTCGGTTTCCTCCAGGAACAGGATGAGCCAGGACGTGCGGTAGGGCCACTCCTCAGTCAGGTTGATCCATGACGCCAGCCGGTCCCAGTTGAACACGATCTGATTGGCCCTCAAGAGACGTCCTGTTCATCATGGACCAGCGAACAAAGTTAAGGTCAGTGGTTTCTTCAACTAGTCTACAAGGACCTTCCATGCCGGTGTTAATTGTTTTAATCAGGCACTGAGACAGACAACAAAGTCATATCTCATGCCAAGAAAGGTCAAACATAATCAGCCGGGAAAAGCAGGATGTGATGATAAAAATCCCTCAAGGCCAGGCTAAGGTCCTCTGCAGATGATGTTATATCAACCTTAGTAAGTCTACCATGAAGCCAAAGCTAATTGTCTGGGGTGAAACTGGTGTGGTTAGACACAAAATGGCTGCCATTAGGTACCTGTGACTGATACAATGTTGAGAAGTCTTCTCATGGTCTGAGGGCTGATGTCACTGAACCAGTCCTCAGTTACCAGCAGCTTGGTCAGGTCGAAGGACAGCTGACGTGTGAGGGAGCGATGCATCTGTCTCCTGCGGTATGTGTCCTATAACACACACACACACACACACAGTTTAAAACAATGTTCTCGCTGGGAAGGATAAAGATAAGAGGAACCAAAGGACTTGCTTATCACAATCCTCCAGGTAATTGTGGGGAATAGGGAACAGGCTGTGTTAATGGTGTGTGCCAGCTTTTTGTTTCAAAGGAAATTCTTATAAACCAATTATCTTGAACTGCATTTTTTTATGCTATAATCAGTTTGAACAGTAAAAACGACATCTAATTCTCCAAACTTATAAGGCACCCTAATATTTTCCAAAAATGCTGGATACCAGCTTTTTCTCGTGACATTTGGCGGAAGCGTTCACAAACCGTCTTGTGACACGGCCACCCGTGACCCATGTGATGGGCAGAGGGTGGAGTGGTGGTCCGCTGTGTGACCTCTGTGACTCGCTTCCACTTCCTGTTACCAGGCTCGACCCCGGGCCCCCTGTTCCCATCACTCCCTCACACACAAGCTCTCTTTTACTGACCAATTAGCTGACCAGATGACCTACGGAGTGTGCATAGGGAGAGAGAGAGAGAGACATTGCTGGGGGAATGTCCAAGGCCTTCACACACACACACACACACACACACACACACCACACACACACAGTCTGCAGTCTCGGAGAAAGTCCTGGCTAGGACTCGAACACCTCTGGCGGTGACAACGCACATTCCCTGGCTTCCAGACTTCCCGATTGGACCAGTGAAGCCTGACGCCGTTAAGCACTCAACTCCGACCTTCACATTTCCCAACACTGCTTAATAACGCAGGCTCTGGAACACTTGCGGGGTGTTGAGTTAAAGCTGAAGCGCTGCAAATGAGATCTAAACAGCCTCCGCCTGTTACCGTGTTCAAATTACGCCCCTGCAGAAGGGCCTTCCGTCCAAGCATGCCACAGTATCGCTTTTGTTTTACGGACGTCCAGCAACTGCCTCGTCATTAGCGAGCCCTTCACTCCTCTTCCTTGAAGGTGACCCCTTCGCCGGGAGGCCCATGTGAGCAGCACGTGTGCGGAATGGGTGCCAAGAACGGTCGAGCTTCGAACACGACGCAGGGACAGTAAAAGTGAGCTGGATCACAAGACCCCCCACCCCCACCCCCACACCACGGCAGGGCACCAGGCTGCCTGTGAACTCCCCCTAATGCCTGCCTTGTGACCGCATGGCTCTGGGGGAGCGTACAGTCACTAAGAAAGTGAGAGCCGGCTCCACACAAGGGTGGCCCCTGCTTTCATCGTCTGGAGAGAAATCCGAAGACCGCTCCCGTTGCGTGCATTGGTGCCCAGAACAAGATGTCAATTAAGGAAGAGGGGTAGTTGAGGGTAGTTCATTAGCACCCTGTATGTGACTGGGGCTTCTGGCAATTGTGTGTTGGGGCGGAAGGCAAAAAACAATGACATGGTAAGTTCCAGTAAGACCACTGGTTCGAAAGCTGTTTTTAATTCTCCAGAGTGTATGATTTCACTGGAATGCTTTGGGTGGAGAAGCCTAGCCCAGGCTTCTGCAGCGCGATGTGGTAAAAGAAAGCCTCATCTCATTTCCAGCAAATGGAGTCTTTACTAAGACATTTGGAGC
Source organism: Alosa sapidissima (assembly GCF_018492685.1). Taxonomy (NCBI): domain Eukaryota; kingdom Metazoa; phylum Chordata; class Actinopteri; order Clupeiformes; family Clupeidae; genus Alosa; species Alosa sapidissima. The sequence continues at coordinate 8,310,642 of NC_055975.1, forward strand.
ATTGTATGCAAATTGATCTTCACAAACAACAGACGAGGCAGCGCGAGAATGGCGGCCGCGGTAACCATCGGCAAATGACCGCCAGGCGCCAACAGAGGACTAGTGAGAACCAGAAAACAAAACGCAAACAAGACGCAAACAAGAGTGTCTTAGCATCTACCCCCCAAAAGAGGGCCACATAAGGAGGCAGATAAATCAGCAACACAAACAAACAGTCCTTTGCGGGGGGGTGGGGGTGGAGAGGGGTTTGGGGGGGGGGGGGGGGCAAAACCACTTAGCCTCCCGCGAGCTTCTCCAGTGCCAGCGTTTTGTCACCGAGACCCACTGCAGCTACACCCTGTCATTAGGCAATGGCAGCGCAGCAGGAAGGATAAACAGACATTAAATCAATTACAGCCGCTCCTCGGCGACAGAGCCTCGCTCCACCAAGCCAGCCTCAGACACACACACACACACACACACACAGCAGTGTACTGTACAGACTGGAGGAATACAGATGTTGACACACACACACACACAAAGTCCTCCGTCTAGGACCAGCTGTGTGGTGGGCATGCTATGCCCAAAGAATGGGTGAGGGTTTGGGAGTACCTACCCTGGTGGAGGAGGGTGGTGTGGGGGTTTGGGAGTACCTACCCTGGTGGCGAAGGGTGGTGTGGGGATCTGGGAGTACCTCCCCTTGCGGTTCAGTGCTGTCCGGCTGCCCATCTTGGCTTGATCTTGACCCAGACTGTTCTTCCTGTCCATCTCCTCATGCCAGACTGTGGAGGAACACAGAAAAAGACATGAGCACACTGGAAACACACTTACTAAGAACCCTCTCCAGAAAGTTACATACGACGTCCCAAGAACCCTGGAGATCAGCTCTGAGCTAGTTCCTCATGGAAGGGGTAAGACCTTGTATTTTATTGACCATATGAGAGACTAGAACAACAGACAATAAAAAAATGAAAAACAGAGCCATCAATCTGCAGTACATGTGAAGCCATGCTTGTCATTAGGAGATTCCAAAGCCTCTTTTATATTGACCAAGGCTCCAGGCCATGATAGAGATTCATTTCTCTAACATGCTCCTTTGGCAGAGAGTTTCAGCTCAGCTGCACAAAGCACTAACAGATTAATGCAAGTCACTGTAGTTGACAAGAGATGGAACCACATTTAAAAGGTACACTTTGTCATCAGAATATAATTGCAGTTCTGTTTAAATTCAGCTTCTCTTCATGTTCCTCAAGCGGTCCAGCTAGTGTGTTAAAAGCTCAGTTCAGACCATGTCACAAACTACTCCAGCCATTTGATGATTTGGCTGTTGAACCAGCAGCCTCTCGTTAGAATAAAGGACTTTCACCTTTCACACGGAATCTCTGGCTGTGTCGTACGTCAGATGGCGTACTTCTGCACTTACAATACCTAATTTCAGGGCATGAGTACATTCACATTGAAAATTCAGACTACACGAAGTGCCCTGCTAGTCCCCGGATGGTGCACTCATAACACTGAAAATGTTGAGTGTGGAACGGTGGACACTTTTTCGTCCTCTTGGCTACATGGTGGAAGAGGAGGGAGCATTTTCAAACTTTAAACATTGCGATCGTCATTCCGTTAAGTGCGCGGAGTTGGTGTTGAAATGTACACACTCCACAAGTAAGCACACAGTGCACTGCATTATAGCGTACTGATGGAAGTACGCAATCTGAGACACAGAATGTAATTCACAAGTGATCTCAGTATGGGTGAGACCTTGTGGAGGGGAGCGTACCATCTGCGTTGGCCATGTCTCCGTTGGTCGGCGCGGCCATGCAGATCTTCCTGGCGGTGTTGATGCCGCGGCTGTTCAGGAAGACGGGCAGGTGCACGATGTTGCGCATGTAGTCGTGCCCGTTGATGTTGGAGTCGCGCAGTACACTATTTAGGTTCTGGTTGATGGCCTTGATGATGATGTGCGGGTCGCTAGCAAAGATGGAGATGAAGGGGCCCTTGGAGAACAGCACCCTCACCTGGAGTGGGAGAGGAAGTACAGGAGCACGGGGCCAATCAGGGACACCACCATAAGCCTTTATATGCCACAGCAGGTTAGATACTTTCATTACATCCCATAAGATAGAAACGTGACATCTCATTTCATCCAATCTTTTTCAAACACAAAATCTTACTTTAGCACTGATCAGGGTGAACAAAATAAATGATACACAAAATGCTTTCAAATTTAATGGAGAGCCATTGACAGGGTGACAGAAGGAGCTGGACTGAACTAAACATGGTCACCTCATTATACAGCATCAACGTAAACCGTAAATCTTCCATGTGCTCTAGAACACTATGAGAGTCATGACAAACACGCATCCTTCAACAGCTCATCATAGCCTCATTTGAGCCCTGCATTCAGTGTAGCGATCACGTGCAGTTTTGCAAAATACCTTGCTGTAGCTGAACAGAACAAGGATATATCGAAGATATCGAAAATCATGTCAGACTGAGTCATCAGTTGAACCTCATTCATCAAACCATTTAACTTCTTAACCAAGGTCAACTGCTGCCGATGACTAGATTCGTCTGATACAGAAGAGGCCGGTGGATGAACTACCCCAGATGTAATCTACGTGGTTACGCAATGACCGCAGGAAGGTCCAGCCGTCTAAGTGTTTCTTCACTGTAGAGAATTACAGAGGCATGGGTGCTTGTGTTGGTTGCGTGAGCTCCTTCAGTGTTATGCGAGTTGGGGTCATCTGCTGCATTAAGTTCCGCACACACTTGCCGGGACTTTCCAACCAGCGGGGATGGTGTGCTGGTCTCCTTGTCACAGGACACTGATTTGTCTCTTAACAGCTCACTGTCTCTGAGAACAGCACAGCGCTGTCCGCAGCCAAATGCCCGCTCGCGCTGCAGTCGTCGTGGGCGTAATTTGGTTATACCTCCACTTTCTTTTTTTTTTTACCCACCATGCCAAGCCACCCCAACCACCCACCTGCATCCTTTCATCCTATTCTCCTGCTTTCATGTGTTTCTGCCCTCTGCCTTACATTCCGCCTCTTATCGAAACTCCCGGTGCTAAACAAGTGGAAAAATGTTTGGTTTGCGGGGAGATTCAATTTTCGTAATTCCTATCAAAAACGGAGACAAAAAGCTCAGAATTTAAGAAGGACATGACTAATTGCTCCTACAAAGGATGCCTTCACGAGCACTCGCTGGCATGCCCACTCCACCCCCCCCCCCCCCCCCAAAGTCTGAAGATTTCATTTGCACACAGTGAGCTGCCAACTCCTAGGGATTATGGTCCTAAATAATAACATTTGGCTCAAGGAAATTCTATTACTCTGGCTTGGGGGGAGAAAGAAGACGGAATTTGAACTTTCTGGAGGAGGCTTGGCTGGTAGGAAAGGGAGTGGGGTGGTGTGTGTGTGTGTGTGTGTGTGTGTGTGTGTGGGGTACTCTGATAGCTACTGTATGTTCTTTGTGCCCTGAAGCAAGCCCTTTGAGATGCGTAATCAATGTGCTTCTTGTCTGGCCGTTTTGTATCGGGAGGGACTTTTTTTCACACGTGGCTAACTCCATTAAGCCCCTTGGTGATAAGGAATGGGAGGTAAGTGATTTGTGGAGCTGCTGCGGGTGTACATGCCCTCCCCCCCCCCCCTTCCCATCCCAGCACAGAAACATCATTTCCTGCTGAATCGGAGCAAATAAGCAGACCCAGCTTGTGTTTAATAGGATTACACTGATATGTTTAGCTGAATAAATATCTATATACTTGAGCCTGTTTTCTCTCCCATTATCTGCACCAGCGACAGTGGTGAAAACAGAGTTGGGGGCATTAGGTTGGGAAACGATGCCAAAAAGAGCCAATGAGCAAATACGTAGCTATAAACAAGCAAATATATGTTCATCTCTCTCTGGTACATCAACATCTACACACACACACACACACGCACACGCACACGCACACGCACACGCACACTTCGTACCGTGTCCAGCATCAGTAGCACTTTGTCCTGCTCGCAGGAGTCCAGGCCATCGATGATGACCACCAGGCGGGTCTGGTTCTGGGTGAAGCCATCAATGGCCTTGGCCATCTTGGCCATGAGCTCCACCTCACACTTCAGCACCTGTCAAACACAGCACATCACAAAACATGAACCACTAACCCACCCAACCTACTACCCACCTGAGCTTCCAAACGCATCTGTATGCATGTGTGTGCACCTTCCTTCATGAAAGTTAGACAGTCATTGTTTGCAAACTTGTAGCATTTGATCGTGTGCACGTGTGAGTGTACCGTACATTTGTCTTAATGTCATTTAATACATGCATATGTGAACACAGTGGTGCATGTGTGATTATTAGTAGTATAGCTGCCCCTTCATAAAACCCTTCAACCTCTACACAAAAGCATGTACAATGTATAGGTATGTAAATATGTGCATATGTATTTGTATGTGTGTATAAGTACTGTTCTGCTCCCAATAATATGACTTTCTCCTGAATTTATGCTTACATTTATGCTCACATATCCATGTATAGTGTTTCAACGGAAGATTCTCACATATGTGTATACACCGTGTCTGAGCGCGCTCTTAAGCTTGTGCATGCTGGTGGCGGTGCTGTGCAGTCGCTTGTGTATGTGTGTGTGTGTGTGTGTGAGACCGACATGAGCTCCTCACCTTCATGAAGCCCTCGCTCTTGAGCTTGTGCATGCTGTTGGCGGCGCTGTGCAGGCGCTTGCGTTGCGAGTGCAGCACCGAGTCGGCCACCTGCCACCAGGTGCGGCAGTTGAGCAGCACGGCCAGGCCCACCACGCTGGCCATGGCCACCAGCACGCTGGTGACCGTCACGTTCTTCCAGTCGGCCCGGAAGATGGCCAGCAGCGCCAGGCCAGTCACCAGGCAGCCCAGCGTCAAAGCGAACAGCACGAACGACGGCACGCAGCACGTCTTCTTCCACTTCTTGGCTGCGAGAAGAAGGGGGGGGGGGGGGGGGGGGGCGTTATTGAGGGCGTCATGAGCCCTGTTTACATTGTGGGCCAAACCTGGTGCTTTTGCTACATGGCCTATAGAGGAAAACGCATCAGGAACTCTAGGCCCAGAACAAAATTCCTGGGCTAACTGGCCACATTGTAGGTGGGGTTATTTTGTACTAACTGCACCTGCTTGGACTTGAATTTGAGAAAGAAAAGTGCATAAGTGTCTGATGTCTCTTTCAAGAGTGATATTTTTAGTCGTTAGCATATGCGTTTCACCTTTTTTTTGGAATTCTACTTATAATGCTGACAACAGCTTGACACCCACACACTTGACTTGTGCTCATAGTACCTTGTGTCTCATTGTTCTTGAACACTCTGAAGAGTCTGGTGGCCATGAAGCCAAACTCCCTCTCGCAAGCATCAGACAGCGTGGCGATCATCTCTGCCATGGATGTCTCGCCGCCCACGCTGGACAGGCGGTTGTAGTCTGTGAACAGGAACCTGACCCAGGCACCAAACAACAGCAGCAATGATTTCATGTCACTAAGAAAGACTGAGGTACAATATGTTACAAAAACTGATGTTGACTTGTTGCTTAGTTCTGAGATGTTATGATAATGAGATTAATGTGGAGGAATGAAAGCATAATATATACATGTGTGTTTGTGTGTGCAAAGTATGGATATGGTACAGACAGGATGCAAGTTGTGTGTACACCTAGAAATGTTAGTCATGGTGCAGGTTGTGCATGTCCGTGTATTGGAGTCTACCTGACAGGCAGGGCACGTGTGGTCTGCTCAGGCAGCTCTGGCGGGTTGACGAACATCAGCTTGAGCAGGAGCTCCATGTAGCCGATGTGGCGAGCCAGCCCGGTGCTCACCACCCAGGCCCAGTTCCAGTTCTCCCCCTCGCGCCGGCTGCCAAAGTACACCACCACTAAAACACACACACACACACAGTTCAGTGTGTACCTCGGTTTTGAGGTCACAGTTCGGTTAATTGTCGGTACAGTAAGCCTGTAGGTACTACTAGCATAAAATTCACTGACAATATTTTTGATGCGCAATGGAAATACCATTTTGAAAAGGGGTCAAATGTGTTTTGACGTTTATTGACTAAACTGACATATGGTCCACTACTTAATATGTTTGTGTGGGAACTCCAATTTGAAACAAATATCGCAAGCAAAAAAGCCTACTTTTGGTACATTCAGTATGAATCTGTATTGAACCTAACACCCTGTACCTAAATGGTTCGGTACGAATACGTGTACCTTTACACCCCTAACATACATACATGCCATGCATGCATCACCCAACATGCTGAGAGACAATACTGCAGATAAATGGGAGTGTAAAACACACATCCTTTTACAAGAGACATTTCTAGAGACTCTTCTGAGGAAGCATGATTACCACTGATTACAGCTCTGGTGCAGTTCTGCCCTCTAGTGAGTAGAATATGTAATGCAACTAGACCACATTGATCAGTTACATGTCAACTAAAGATGAGCATGAACTGTTTAAGGTACACTAAGAGTAGAAAAGCATTAACCAAACCCCAATGATCAGTTAGGACCTTGTTTTTTAGTGTGAGGACCATCAAAAATGATAAATCATGGACGCTTGATCATGGAAGTGACAATTTCTTCAAGTATTTTTTTATTTTATTTTTTTTTAAAGCAAAGGCACTTTGGCACATGGACCTGAATGTGGTAGGCACGCTGCAGCCTCTTGCACCACAGCAGCCCCATAAGAGACCATTTTGACCGGGCAGTCTTACCAAAGAAGATGTAGAGGAGAGCCATCAGGCTGAGGGAGACGGCGATGGCCAGGCGTGGGTCCACGGTGAAGCCCAGAATGAAGGCCACCGATCCGCACAGCAGCAGCGTGAGGATGACCACCAGCCAGGAGAACTGGAACAAGGGCCGCACCTGCTGCCCAGCAAATGTCTTCATCTCATCTGTGGACACAGAGAGACATCAATGGGGGGGGGGGGGGGAAGAGAGAGAGAGAGAGAGAGAGAGAGAGAGAGAGAGAGAGAGAGAGAGAGAGAGAGAGAGAGAGAGAGAGAGAGAGAGAGAGGAGAGAGAGAGAGAGAGAGAGAGAGAGAGAGACATCAATGGGGAAAGATGTGGAGAAGGAATGAGATAATCGAGGCTGGTGGAAGTCCAGACGCTGTGTGGAGGATGTCTGAAGGGCTCCTTCAGTGGGCAGCCTCATCTCATCTTTTTATTGCCTTCAAATAGACACTACTCTGGTGAAGTTTCATTATCTTGAAAGTGTCTGGAGCATATCTTTGATGTGTTCAACTTTAAAAACTATTTTATAATAGTGGCACGTTTAAAAATGGATCAAATAGTGATTCACAAAGGACGGCATGGTAATGAGGTCCACTATTTTGCCTTTCTGTGTGTGCCTGAGGGGATGTTAGGACACTCGGCATATCAAACCCCCTCTCAGAGTGAATGACAGAGTTAAGGCAGATAGAAAGGGTGGGGGGGGGGGGGGGGGGGGGGGAGAGAGAGAGAGAGAAAGAAAAAAAGAGAGGGGGGGGGCGGTAGATGGCTAAAACACACACACACACACACACACAGACACCGTTTCCCAGGCCTTACCCTCCAGTTTCTTGAGCAGGAAGGACTTGCCGCTGCCCCACTGGGCGTAGAGGCCCACGCAGATGGGCGGCTGCATGGTGGGCTCGCTCAGGATGTCGGCCAGGGCGCTGCTGTACAGGTCATAGCCCAACATGTCCCCGTCTGCCTCGGAGGGGGACAGGTGCTCTGGGAGACAAAGGGTGAGGACAGGGTGATGACCACAGACACAAAGAGGGATGGCTAGTCATAAGCTCTGCCTGTAAACCTTACTGTGGTCAGACAGAATAGTACTGGACAGAATAGAAATTCATATGTACGAAAATAGAATAGACTTTGATGCTTTTGATTAAATAAAGCACGCTCATTTCAAATGAATCTAAAGCTCATCCTCAACTTCAAGTGCATAACAGTATGGAAGATATGACTGGAAATGAATTATGCATTTTCTACATAGCAATAAAGATATCCATCTGATGCTGTTACTGTGCCAGAGCCCCATGCACTGGTGTAGATGGTACAAGCTACTCACTGGCGCCAAAGATCTGTGTGAGGATGCTCTTCTGGTGGGTGCAGTCGATGTTGTACGGGGTCTCGCCCTCCTTGTTGGGCCGGTAGAGAAGGCGGCCATCTTTTGGGTTCCGCAGCAAGAGCTCCGCTAACTTCCTGCTCCGCCCCCTTATGGCTATGTGGAGAGCAGTGTCTCCTTTCTGATTGGAGGAGACACACAGTTCAATTCATCTCCCAACACACTGAGGCTAATTGCTTACTGTGAATGGTTCAAAATCTAGGAGGGTCTGGTGAAATACACAGACGTGTGACAGAATGCCAGGCTCTTTGAGAGCTGTGCTTTTCTGAGCATCTTACCTTATCCACAGCAGAGACTCTAGCTCCTTTGTCCAGGAGATGCTCCACAATCTCAATGTTCCTCATCTTAGTGGCCTTGATCAGGGGAGTCTCCGCATCCTGGTAATAAGGGGACATTGCTGTAAGTTGTGTGTGTGTGTGTGTGTGTGTGTGTGTGTGTGTGTGTGTGTGTGTGTATATATAGTCTACTGACTATAGAGGGACTGTAGGGTTATGGTAAGTATGTCCTACGACTGCATGGGCTGTTATAGTTCCAAACAGCACTGATTATGAGAGTTTGTGGTTGTGCTTGTTGTGTCTTTGCTGTAGAGTTGTTATGGGTCTTGTGTGTGTGTGTGTCTGTGTGTGTATGTATGTGTGTGTGTGTGTGTGTGCGTGCGTGCGTCTGCAGGCAGTAGGCAGATGGCGAGGCTCACCTTGGTGCAGGCCTCTGTGTCAGGGTTGCACTGCAGGATGTCCCGCACCATGGTGGCATTGCCCTTCTCCACAGCCCAGTACAGAGCAGTCTTGCCATCCTAAAAACCCAACCACAACAGTGCATTACAAAAACACACTACAGCACTACAGGAAGACCGAGATACAGCTGCATTTGAACAGAGCTTGGCTCTCTACCCTCAGATAAACATTAGAACAAAATCACTTCTAACGGACATAGCAGTTCATTGCAATATAACAATTTGCACAGTGTCTATAAACAGATAGGTACAGTATTGAGATTCAAAGACAGATCTGTCAGGGTCACAGAACAGGTGATAATGGTGGAGTATTAGTCACCTGCATCCCTATGCATCTTTGGTACACCAGTACCAGTATCAGGCTAACATGCAGATCTCAGACCAGTTACAGAGCGGCACTTTACCTGCCCTCTGACATCAATGTCAGCGTATTTGTGCAACAGGGCTCGCACAATGTCCACTTGGCCTCCTCTGACCGCTGCAATCAGCACAGTGTCCCCACTCTGGAAAGAAATAGATGCTGGTGAACACGACTTATTCAGTGTGCGTGTGTGTGTGAGAGAGTGTGTAGTAGTGAAGTGTGTGGAGAACAGAATTGAGTGTCTGGGGCAAAGAGTGAGGGGCGTGGCATCCAACATCTGGAGCTCAGCTCAGGACGGTCCCACAGCTGCAGGGTGTTGCACTAAGGCAGGGCCATGAGGGAGTGTGCGCATGTGCTTCTGTGTGTGTGTGTCTGTACGTATGCATGTTATGAAATCAGCATCTCTCACTACGTCTACTGAGGTGATAAATGGCTCCAACTCCAGAAGGGTCTTAAATCAAAATCATCTAAGTGTGTGTGTGTGTGTGTGTGTGTGTGTGTACACACATCTTTATCACACACATCTCACCCTGTCTGGTATGTTGACATAGGTCCCCGCATCCAGCAGATCCTGCACAATTTCCGTGTGTCCCTCGATGGCTGCGATCATGAGGGCGGTGTTGCCGTCCTTCTCCGTCATGTTGACGTTGGGGTTCCTCTTCAGCAGCTCCTTCACCACCTCCGTGTAGCCGCCCTTCACCGCCACGATCAGGGCCGTCATGGAGTTCTACGGGGAAGGGAACACAGCTTAGGACTCACAGCACACGTGGGTGCCGTGAAGTTGGTGACCCTGTAAGTGCTTTTTGTGTCTGACAGAGGATACATTCCTACCTGCTGGAAGCTACAACATTTCAACAAACAAGTAAATACTTTAATAAATTAAAAAAAGATCTGAAATGTTCAGTAAAACAATATTTGACCAATAATATCAAATACTACACAATCATTATACTGCAGGTTTTACAATATTTGAGTGCTTCAAAAGTGACAGACATAAAGGAAGGACAGCGAGAGAGCCCATACCGCCCCCTCCTGGTCAGCATCGGCACCATTCTTCAGCAGGTGTGTCACACAGTTATAGTGGCCCTTCCTGGCAGCCCAGATCAGAGGGGTGGTGCCATACTGACGACAAAATGTTCAAATATTCAGTTCATAACATACAGCACACAAATGTTCACACAAAATGGCCACTCAACACTTAAGATCATTCAAAACATTAGAATTAAAAACACAATGCCAATCAACATATTTTCATTTGGAGAAGTGTGAAAGCTGTGTTTGTGGTCCAGAGGGTAGATGGGATGGTCACCTTGTCCGAGCAGTTGACTTTGGCCCCGTGCTGCAGGAGGAGATGGACGATCTCAGCATGGCCTCGCCCCGCTGCCCAGATGATGGGGTACACGCTGTACTGCTCGGAGAAGACACACACACACACACACACACACACACACACACATATATAAAGACAAACTCTTACGCTCCTCTACAGGTTCTTTAAAAGGTCATTAAAAACAGTTTTAGATTTAGACATTTTATACACATTTGTACAAAAAATAGTAAAAAGGAGTCTTTCACAGATGGAAAATGCTTCAGATCTAAGTAGAATTAAGATCTCAGATTAAGTAGAATATCTATCTGCAGCTTCATTTAAATAGACTAGTTGAGGACAAAGTGTGTCCAAACGACTGAAAAGGTATGAAATGACCACTGCCTTCTAGACCTCTACCTTCCTTCAGCAGAAAGAATCACTGGTACTCTCCTGCCCACCCTCTAACAGCTGTGCATGTCACAAACCAAGAGGGGGGCAGAAAACATCCAGAAGGACTTCTCACACCCTGGAGACAACCTCATTCAACTCGTCCCCTCTGGCAGGCGCTACAGAACACCATGCACCAAATCTCCAGACACCGGAGAAGCCCCCCCATGCCATCACCCTTGTAAACAGCTGGCCTGACTCACCAACTCTGACACACACTCTTGTGCCTCTTGTGAGCCTTGTGTTATACTCTTGTCTGCACTACCACACTATATGCAGTATACAGTGCAGTACGTACATTGCTTTGCCTCTTAAACACTGTGTATTTTACTTGTATATTGCCTCCTGTGTATGAGTACATCGTCTGCATATTGTGTGCGGCCCTATATATAATATATTATGTCCTGTATATATTTGGTCAATATGCTTGGCCAATAAACCACTTTAAACTATTTTTTAACTGCTAAGATGTTTTAAACTGACATGAGAGGAGGCTGATGTGAGTAATGTTTGTGTGGAGCAGAGGTGCTTATTCAGAGGACATGGCTGGCCGTATGTACCTGACCGGTGATGTTGGCGTTGGCTCCTCTCTCCAGCAGCAGGCGTGCCACCTCGGTCCGACCCTTATAGGCAGCCCACATGAGAGCAGTCCAGCCTCCCTACACACACACACACAGACACACACACACACAGACACACAGAGACACACACACACAATATTTAAATGTTAACCAACAGGGCCTATTAAAGCACATCGTTAGTGCACCAATATAAATGTTTGTCATGACTCTCTGCAGCTCCAGTGACACTGTCTGGATCATCCTCCAGCCCATCCCGGACTCAGAGGGGGGTGCCAAAACACATGAATGCTCAAATTGCAGAGGGCCCAGTGCTCTCTGTAATCCAGTTATTTTTACCACAGCTCGACACACAGGCACCAGGACAGAGACCACACCTCACCCCCAAAAGTGACTAACCAACAATGACTATAATGGGACTACTCAGACTCAGTCATTACCGCATACATGCACACTTTACATCCTTTGTAGTTCTGGCAATGCTCTTCTTTAAAATACTCATTCAAACTTCAGGAAATGTTGAGATTTTTTATTCTTTTCTTTTATTATTTTATATTTCTGTTTATCCGGTGCAGAGGGAATATTGTCATACTACACTGCCTATCTCCGATCAACACAATTCATTTGTGAGCAGAAATTCTATTTGGAATAATTCTGTACAGTAAGAGCTGGATTAATGCTTTGCAGACAGCCAGCCAGCAGTCAACTCAATTAGGACGGAAGTGGAGAAATCATATTGTGGGAAATCAAATCCGCCCAGCCTATCTGTTTCATGGCTAATGGTTGAATAATCTAAAATCTATCAAACCAATGCTGGCATCAAACAGGAAAACACATTTCTCCCCTGACTATTCCATTACAGACAAAAGGATAACTTTAAAATAAGCAACAAACAACTACAGGAAAACAGACTGGTGTAAAATCCAAAACGGCAACTGCTATTAGTACCTCAGCGTAGTTGTTCAAATATTGCAGTAAACAAGAATCATGTTACACATGTGATATGCTGTGGCAGTCCAGAATATTCCAGAAGAACATCCCTGTTGGCTCTCACCATGTCTCGGTTCTCCAGGTTGGCATTGTTGGTCAACAGCTCCTTCACCACGTCGATGTGGCCCTCCTTGGCAGCCGATATCAGGGCAGTCCAGCAGTCCTGTTCATGAGCACCAGACAGAAAGAAAGACACAGAAGAGTTACTACCACACCAGGGCTCCCAACACCACAATGACAATGCCAACCTGAGGGCTCACTGCTCAACACTACAGGGTGTGAGACCAGGCTGCTGCACCTACCAGTTTGTCATACCAAGTGCTCATGGATGCTGAGGTATGATAGGAATTTTGTTTTAATCCAATTAACAAAAAAGAAAAAGAAAAAAAAAAAACAGATGAGCTGAAGATTGATAGTACTAAGATAACAGTTAAGATAACAGAGGAGTCAGACTGCTGGACTGGTCTCCTCAAGAGTGCTCTGGTTACAAGGCTGTAATTGTGTGTGTTTGACGTGGCTTCTGCAGGTTTCCACCCGGTTGTTTACCCAGGTTGCACCTCTGCCTGCCAATTAGAGATGACCGTGCCTGACCACAATGAGATCACAGGACAGAAATCTCACAAAATCTCTTGGTGCCACACAAATATCAGTACACTGTGAAATGACTACACTTTACTCCAAAACAAATCATATCTGAATAAACAAGTGAATAATTGCGCCAATCTTTTGCAAGACTAACTGTGCTTAGTCTCTGGAACAAAAGTCTTTCTCTGTGGTCTTTCTTGACAACCTCAGCTTTTGTGACCGCATCTTTGTGGCTGCTGTGGTCATGCATGTCCTAGTCTGAACTCCTGCCAGAACAGTTTCGTATACCTAAGAGCCTTACAGTTACAAAACCTAGAGTGGATATTAAACCTAAGAGCCACCATAAAATAAAAGAAGGCTGTGTCATGAATCAGGTGTTCGATATGGATTGTGTATTATTGTATACAATATTGTGTACAGGTTTGATATTGAGGTGCAGTTGTAAGCCATACCACATCATCCAGGTTAACGTTGGCCCCCCGCCTGATGAGCTCCTGTACGATCTCCAGGTTGCCCTGCTCTGCTGCCACCATCAGGGCAGTCTGGCCATGCTAACAAGAAGAGCGAGGAACACCGCACAGGTCAGATCAGTGTGCTACTGTGTCACTGCATCAATCTACTGTCCTAAAACACAGGCTAACAAAACTTTAGGTTTGTTACATTACTATATTGCCATGATAAGCTTATTAATTGGGTTTAAAAACTCACAACAGGGTATTTGAGATGATGCATTTTGGTTTAAATTCTTAAAAATCTGCAATCATATGTAAGTTCCCTGTCATTTAGCTGATTACACCCAACTCCTGCTTACGTACATCACTTCTGCTGTCCACCTCTCTGAACTTGTCCAGGTGTGCCTTGATGGCAGGTAGGTTCTCCTCCTCCACCAAGCTGAACAGACTCTGGATGGCCAGAGTAGACGTCTTGAGGGACGTGGTGGTATCCATGACGACCACTTTTTCAAGCTAGCCCCTGTTAAAAAAAAAAAAAAAGTGCACAAGAGAAAGCTGAGCAGGCCACTGAGTGAAAAAAGACAGAAGCGAAAGGACATGACCTTTCTTTCATTCGTTTGCTACAACCGTCACCGTCCCTCTACGGTCAACCTTATGCCCCACTCATCCATCACAAAGCCACCCGAATCTGATTATGTAGCCGACCTACTTCAGTTATCTGGGGCTGAGCATGAGACGCCAGAGTGGAGCGGGCCTGAGCTCTCTGTTGTCTTGGCCCGCCAAATGAACGCACACAACGCAATAATGAAGAATTATGGCTTTCCTGCCAGAGGCCAATTACAGCAGGAGTCATTTTGAGACTCGGCTCAGAATGTAGCCAATTATTTTGCACCCCCCCAGTAAATCTGAAGTTACGAGCCTAAGAGAAGTGCAGCTTCCAAGCAATTTGTTGCTGCACTTCCAAGTCTGTTGTTTCTCTGAGACTCAGGGGCAGTAAACCTCTTAGAGTATTTTAGCAGAACAGGAGGAAAATGAAGTTTGAATGTTTGCAGGATTTAGAATCTGAGGCCATGTGAGGCAAACATAACGACTAAGGAAAGTGTGTGCGTGTGCGTGTGTGTGTGTGTGAGAGAGAGAGAGCTGTAACAGGAGAGTATGAAGTTAGTCCTCGTTGGGGCTACAACACATAATGGCTCATTAGGCTTTTATTGGTGCAGTAGACTGTGCATTATCAAGGAACAGCAAACAAAGACAACCACAGAATCAATTTCCTCCTTAAAGTCAAGAAAATGTGGCAAATACGCTGGTATCTGTTGGTATTAAAATCCATTTGTGGGCTAGCCTAATGGTCAGATGTTTACAACAGGCTACTCCAGACATATTTCACAATTTTAATATTTCATAATTTGGAATTGATTTGGAACCATAATCTATTCAGCAGGTAAATATTTACAGTAAAATAATCCAGCCTACTCTGAGCTGACTGACGTTGGGAGCAAACAATCTAATTTCCCAGTGAGCCTCACTAAGTCATGTGATCTTTGCCTTCTGTGTGTTTAGGCTAATGCGCAACTGGTTATGAGCAATCCTCAAACACTGTTTAGATATTTCAAAACTTCCTTAAAACAAGGCTGTCAATGTTTTTCCCTTCTTCATATTTTTTTGACGAAGTGCCTTGCTGTGCCTGTTGTGCTTCCAACATAGGTTAAGATATAGGGCCATAATGTGAATGATGGACAAAGAGCAAAGCAAAGTCTGACTACAGCAAATGTAATAACTAGGTCAAATCAATTTGCTAATTTAATGTCATGGACAATACCTTAAAAGTGCACATTGATGAGTCTGCTCCTCATTCCCACATGCCACACACTAGCTATGCATGCACAACAACTCAGCTTTTTCAGACTTTGTACTTTGACCTTCATTTAAATTAGGGCCCATTATATCTTCCTAATGTTGAATCCAAAGCAGTAAAATATGCAAATTGTCAGCTAAAATAAGAACACACCATAGTTTGTACAAACTGAGAAACCATTAACAGGAAATGATGAAAGACCCTGTTGTGTACCTAAACAGTAATAAAGACCAGTAGCCTGTAATGAAGTGATAGGCCTATCTTTCAAGATTAACATGTGTGTTTTCTCCTTCTGTGATATTCCTCTCAGGGAACATGAGACTCACAACCACAGCCTTTATATCACCCACCTTAATATCTTATACGGTCATCTCTTGCAGTGATGGCATTAAATACTGAACCATGAAGGAGAGAGAAAAGCCCTCTTCTAAATCTGCTTATCCCACAATTAAGCAAGTAGTTATTGCTGATAAGGCAAACTGTTGCTATCTGAACCAAGCCACACGACTCAGCCCTTAACACTATGGCAGCAACAAACACTACGGCTGTTTCTGTCAACCTGTCTTCTGTCTAACTGATTTGCCTCTTGAGATATTATTAGGCCTGTATCAATAACATCAACTATGATAAGAATAACAAGTTACTCAAACATCCAACAATGAATCAACAGGATGAAAGAGATTCCATCCTTTGTTTACAGCTTGGGCTTTCTGCTGACACACCCTTCAGCAGCACAGCTGCTCTCCTGGGGGGGGACAATGTGTGGAGGGCCAATCAATGTGCAGTCAGCCAGCTCCCTCAGCTCCACACTGATTGAATGGGGGCCAACCTTCACCCTCCTCCACTCAGCCACCCGCTTACGACACACAGACACACGCAAAACAAAGACACATAGGAGATAACACACAAATGTCACCTCCAGACACTGACTGAATTGCAGTGACACTTCAGCATAACACATAAGCCAAAGGCAGCCTTACCTCCGGTTCTAAGTTGTGCTGTGCCCTTTGCGCTGTTCAGTCAATGTCTTGCTCTTTGTGTGCTGTCACTCAATCTGAGTACAGAGAGGCACTCCTCCTCTTAGCATCCCTGGGTTCTATGAATGATGCATGAGATGGAGCAAAACGCCCAATCTCCTACCACACCCACTCCCACACACACACAGCCACACACACACACAATGACCCACTGGGCACACGCGTCCGATTAGCATACATTACATGCTCCACTAATAAATCTGCAGCTATTGGGTGAGTTGTAACGCTACCCATTTCCTCTTTTTGCCACCATCAGAAACCTGATAGACTTGAAAGTGAGTATCTTAATTGATTAAGCTATAGAAAGATGACAGATAATCGCCAAATGTTGTCAATGTCCTTAAAGGATTAACAGAACATCTCACTGTCCCTTCATAATTACTTGGACGAGTGAAACATAAGACAGACAACCGCTTTTGGGGAAGGCAGCCCGCACAGATTTAGCAACATCTCAAAATATACCGGTGGGGGTTAGCTGTCATGCGGGCGCAAAAGCTGCTGAGAAAACATTTCCATCCACGATGTTTGCTTATCACATCATCCCGTAACAGAGAAGTCTAAGAGACCGATTTTGAACACAAAAACTTTTAACCAGGATCTTAGGCCTAGCGCTACTCATACACACCTGCTTCGAACACCTCGAACGCCTGTTCCTTTCGTTCCATTTCAAATTTCGCATTCACCTGGGACATTGTCAGCTGACACATGTTGCCTCATTGTTTACAACCGAAGTCTATTGTTAGATATAAATAAACCAATTCGTGTCAATTACAGCTGTCATTCTCAACCAATCCATATCACAGGGATGACTGCACGAACAGCATGATCAATTCTAGTGTTCAGGGTCGGGTAGGTTACGTTTGAATATTTCACTCGTGGCGAGGCATCATTCTAATTAGCCGACTATTACCTTCACAACATTTTCAGGACTACCCAGTTAGGAGTTACAAAATTATGTTTAGGTGGTTTAAAAATATCAATATTCCGCCAAACCTTAGAGACTTCAAAACAACAACTGGGTAAGACTGCAGCTAAGTTAACGTAACTTCAAGAATGTAGCTCAACAGGAACTTCGCGAAAAGGCTGCAGAGCTCGTGACATTCATGAGAGAATAAATTAATAGCATTACCTAGTTCAAGAAGAAATGCCAGGGAGCGTCAAACAAGTCAATCCATTGAATAGAAATTGTTTTGTTCTTTCTTGGTTACTCGTGGATATCCCACGATATTTAAAGAGACAGCCATTTTGTTCGAGGGGGTGGTCGAAATTAATTTCGACTACACCCGTCTCCGCCTACTGTAACGGAGTAGGTGCGGCAAAGGCACGTGCACTGTAACTTACCTGCAGTTGAAACCAATGGGTTCCCATTTAGCAATTAACTTGATATGTCATAAGACAATTAGTAGGCTGTTTTCGACTTGGTAACTTCAGAGGGGAGAAATTGCATAGCATAGGCCCATACATTGTGTTTGCATTAATGCAATGCCACTGCAAACCTCAAACACAGCATCAGTTAGCCTAGCCTACTCAAGATGTATGTTACCCCCTCCTAAGTGATGAAAACACAAATCAATAATGGTCAATGTGAAAAAATGAGTATTTTAATCAGCTGGTTTAACTGCCAAGAAACACATCAACAAACACTGTCCAGAATACAAATGACACGTTTAGACAAAAGGTACAAATGTCCCTACACAGCCACACAAATGTTACAAATAAAGCATTTTTACCATAAAGTATAAAATAGTTAATGAATCACAGTGTTGACAAAAGTGACAATTATCTGAGAACACACCATCACCACAATACATTTTGTAGCAAAAGTAAAATGACTGGTAAAACGGTCACTCAAATAAAAAAAATCCCTCTCCCCAAAAAGAAAGAAAACATGAATTCAGGGAAGCCAAATCTGGGCTCCTATTGTGAAGTTATTCTGGTCCAGGTGGTCTGTTTGTGAAGAGGCTCCTGGTGGCTGCTGAAATAATCTAGCACTTGGGTTTTCTTTGACTTTCTAATCTGCATGATTTAACCACTGAAACTGCCAACCACACAAAACTTCTCAAACCACCCCTGATGCAGTGTAGCCTACATACACAAGGATCTCTTCAATGTGATGTGGTCATGATAATCCTTTCCCTTGAGGCTTCTGATAATCTGACAGGATTTTATTGGCAACTCTTTGGGTGTTTGAATCATGTTCAGCCATGTGCAGTGCTAACCTGCGAAGGTAAGATTCAGCTTATGGTAAGAAACATAAGCCTCAGACCATCATTCAATATGCTAACCAAAATAAGTATTCCAAGATATTCCAAGAGTTTTGATAGATTCTTTCCATCTTTTCAACATGTGACTGGCGCCTAGAAATAAGGCCCAGTGTAGTCACTGAGGTGTTGGTGTGGTTTGGCCTGATCTGTCCAAGTCTGGAAAGACCACTGACTAGTGGAAGGGAGGTGAGGAGAAGGGAAAGAGTGACAAAACTGTGCGAGTGCTTTTAAAGCACCCTGACAAATGAAACCCCAGTGTACTTATTCACCAACAGTATCTGAATCAGTGGTCCTGTGACATAGAGCCGATAGATTAATACAGATTAACAACATGGCAGACAGTAGAGTTTGATATTGGGGTAGTACGAAATAACAGTGATACAAATTTTCGGTTCAGACAAATAAACACATCATTGGGTGGGATGGGGTGGTTCCCCAATTCAAATAAATCAGCATTAATATCTTATGTATTTAATCATATATTTCCTTAGGGTTGACAGCTGAGGGTTGTTTTTTTTCCACACATGATATATGTTTCTAAACACGGGTTGACACCACTGTCACACAAACATACAGACACCCACACACATACACACACACACACACACACACACACACACGTAAGGACAATGCCTCCATCCCTACAAAGAACTGAGACCGAGGAACAGACTGCCATGGTCTAGAGGCCAAATTAGCAAAGGCCCAAAAAGTGTGTCTATATCCTAATCTCTCTCTTCATTGGACACCATGTCAGGACAGTCAGTGTTGTACTTGACAGTATGGGGCGATCATAGTGGCCGGCGATACAGCTAATGACCTCACATATGACTGGGCCAGTTGTTCCCCTTCCTCAGTCCACTTCCCTTTGGGCTTCAGTTGTGTTCTCTTGCATTGCTCTGGCAGTTAGTCTGTTTAGCACTGTTTTTTATTCATAGCAAAAAGTGCACAAAAAGAATAAAGTAACAGAAAACAAGAAACTGGTGGGGGAGAGAGAACTCTCCATTTTCCTCATTTCTTCTCAATTTTCACTCATAACATCTAAAAATAATTCTATTGTATTTTTATTTATTCCACCAAATAAATCGGACTCTCTCCAAAAGTACATTAATAGAAATTTCTCCACCTAGTCTAGCCCACAAAAAGACTTTCAGATTTTCCATCTTTGTTTTCTGTATCGACATACAACATGTGTGCGCTTCCCATGATTTGGCACTTTGGACATTTCTATCAGTTTTGCATTGATCTGCTGGTTGGTGTGGTCAGTGCACTCTTTGCCTTTCTGAGTCACATACAGTATAAAGTCTTTCCCTTCCTTTGGACCTTTGGACCTACATTGCAGTATGTGGTTTGACCACCCCTGGTAATAACAGAATTGTGTGTTAGACACATCTGAGAGGTGCTAAAAAGGGGGGAAAAACGAACATTTTTTTTTTTTAAAATAAGAAATTTCTGAGTGAGCATAGTTTGACTCCCAATTATATTCAATTCATGGTTAGGGTCTGGCCATATCAACAACAAGAGTTAGTAATGTAAGTACTTTGCGGTGCTTATTTCTTAACCAACAAAGAGCAATAGGTGCTTCCACACCTGAGCAGCAGGACCAACTCAAGGCATCCTCATATCAAGAAAGCTCAGAGAGGTTATCTGAACCAGTGGAGTCAGGAATGTGCCTGGAGGTGGCACATGGATACAGTAATGTAAAGCAGCCTGACGTCACTCACATTATTACATACCTGGTGCCGATATGGCAGGTACCAATGGTTCTATGAGGTTCAGTGTGGCCGTGCGTCACTGTGATTTCAAAAAGATTTTAAAAAATACAGATATGGAGAGACAGAGCAAGGCCTTGGACGCTTTAGGGGAGTCTCTCAATTATGGGGCCAAAACCATGATGGAAAAAGCCTTTGGGTTTCCAGACAGTTGGGCAGTATGACAAAACCCTACGTTTCCAAACCATTCATATACTCTAATAACAATATTAGGTGTATCTAAATACAAACGAGAATAGTTTTTTCTCCCTAACATACATTGTACAAATTTACAAACCTTAAAGATCACTGCAGAGCAAATATAAATGTGAGTCGTGCGAGACATTCAAACAGAATGGGGCTTAAAATGTGGTGTACTAACCCAGTGAAGTGGGACTGTGTGAACACTGGAACTGTGAAAACCCTGAGGAAACCAAACATGACTGATGTGGTTCACGCTAAACCCCTTAAATCAAAAGCCCTTTAAAAACAGAAAAAGAAAAAAAAAAAAAAAACGCTTTCAGACTGAAGAATGAAGAAGATACTCCCTTTCTAGCACCCGTCACCCATAATCATCATCAAAATCGACACAATCATCACTCTTGTACAAAGTAAATGCACATACCCTTTCGCCTGCAAAGAAAGAAAGCAGCAGATATGGCTGGATGTGAAAAACAGAAGAAGAAAAAAACACCGGAAATAAAAAAAACGTTGAGATAATCTGATAATCTAAGGCCTGTTTGAAATTGGCATTGAAGAAATTTAAAAAAAAGAAGAAAAACATTTCTTTTGTTACAGACCCGTGTAGGCCTCTCAACGTCTAAAACAGAGGTTGCATTGTTCGTGTGACAATGACTAAAACCCTCTATGTGCACCGACTTGCCCTACCAGTCAATTCTTCTGGGAGAGGCTGGAACAGACACCTGCTTCTAAAGCCATCTCAAGCTTGCCACCGAGAGTACATAGAGGGTTTAAGGCAACTTCAGAACCACATACACTTTCCTCTCTCTTTTCCCTGCCCTGGAAATGGTCTCCCTGTCCCGAGATTAGTGTGATCACTTATTACTTTATATATATATATATATATATATATATATATATATATATATATATATTTTTTTTTTTTTTTTTTGTTGTTTTTTTTTGTTTTTTCACACCAGATTGGCGTGCTCTCGTTTGACATTGCCGCCACCGCAAGCTTCTCGCTCTGGTCGGTTGCACAGATTAGTCGTTTAGGAGCCTAAAGCATGATCGCAGTGGCCGCTCGCTGCTACTTGAGGGTCAGCTGTTCTGCTGACTGGTTTCTGACATGTGTATTCATCTGGTGGAGTCTTGCTTGCTTGGTCGGTCGGTAGGTTGGTTTTGCTCGTCTGGTCCATTCAGGTTGAGGGCGAGCACTCTCAACACTCTCGGTAGTGTTCATAAGAGGTTCTCCCCAAACCTGTGTTGCTGTATGCTTGAGTGTGCCTGCATGTGCATATGTGTGTGAGTGCATATGTATGTGTGTGTGTGCATGCGAGTGCGTGCATGTGTATCAGTGTGTGTGTGTGTGTGTGTTTGAGAAGGAGCAGGGGAATGGAGATAGCCTCTCCCCACTCATGTGGTTTTCTGCTTCTGGTTGCAGTTGCTGTCCGTGTTTGGGAGGCTGTTGCAGCTGTTGCAGCTGTTGCTCATGGCGCCGTCCTGGTGCAGGCTGTTCTGCTGCTCTTTCTGCCGCTGGTGCCTGGGCTTCACCGGCAGAGCCAGCACCACCAGCAGACACGTCAGGTGCATGCAGCAGTACCACGACCTGATGGGGCACAACACACCAGACATGAGCTCACAGTACTCAGCATGCAACGTGTACAAGATTAACAGAGTTGGTCTTCAGCACATCCCCTTAATCCATTAAAGGACATCGCAGATCAATGCACATGTGGTCGAGCCACATGCGAGTCTGACCGAGGGAAACTAACTATTTGGTCATAGACAGTGTATAGTAAGTCATTCCCTTTAACTTGCCATTTAACAGAATACATGTCATACTGTACGTCAAGACACATACTTTTGCGTGTAATTGTAGCACATAACCATTTATGGATTTGACATTGACGTTCTAAAATCCTTAAATGGGAACCTTTCTACCGCACACTTTATGTGGATTCTCTACAGACACACTTAAAAGCGGGGTGTTAATGGGGGTCTGTCTCATCAAGGAGCGAGAGAGACCACTGCCCCTCTCAGTACTTCTGGACGGAGCCCTGCTGTCAGAGCCCATTTTCTCCGGCGCTCTCACCAATCACAAACCCGCGGCCTAATGCGGTCCCCTGTCCTCCCCCTCGTCCAGTCTTTAACGAGAGTGCTTTACATTCTCCTCCGCTGATTTAATAACAGCCCCGTGAGGAGATACCACCGCAGATTTGTTTTACCTCGCTTGGCGCAGCCTCCGGCGCTAGCCAGCGTCCGCCAATTGTTTAATGGTCCAGCCTGAGAATAAGCCCTTATCTCTGACGGAGCGTTAAAACTGTCTCGTTAACGAGAGGAACGCTTAATGCTCCCTCTCCTTCACGCGCTCAGCCCTTCCTTCAGTGATGCACAGAACACAACGGGCGCAGCGGAGCGCTTCACTCAGTGATATTACAAAGGGCCTGTAGGGAGGCTCTCTACAAACTTTTCAGGGCTGTGACCTCAGTGAGCCAATGTACATGATATGGTGGGATGCTTTCCTTCAAAATCAACATTTCTCTGTTGTGTGTGTGTGTGTGTGTGTGTGTGTGTGTGTGTGTGTGTGTGAAGACAGAGGTCATTTCCTAAATTGTTGTGTTTTTGGATAGACACCCCACTATATAAACATTATATCAGTTGATTTCAACCCATGCATATGGCAACCCTCCTCATGACACTAACCATGACCATCACAAAAGTGTTTAGCAACATCCTCACTCTGCCATTTCACAATGATTGTGGAACTACATTATAAATGCCTTGGCAAGGTCAAGAGGTCATGTGCGTGCTCACCTGTAGAACTTGAGCGAGGGCCCCACCGCTAGCAGCACGAAGGGCACCACGGTGTAGCAGATGGCGATCTGCGTGCCCGCCCACGTGATGATGTCGTAGACGAGCCTGTTAGTGGCCGTGCTCTGGAAGAGCGGCCTCACGTTGTGCCTCACCTGCACACAGGTAAGAGGACGGTCGTTAGGAACATGCCTACCCAATCATAACATTTCTATCATCAGATAGTTACCCAACATGTTGGAACTTATTACATGTGTAAACATGTATATGACGTACACCAACCTGCACATTTCCCCACAAGCTGTCCTTGTCAATCTACAAATGTACCCCACTGTGCTGTTTCGCCAGACTTCCAGCTAAATTTGACCTAACAACAACCACCGCAATATATTACATTTATTTAGTGCTTCTTGGCACCCACCAAACATCCTCATGTCAGCAGACAAGATAAAGGAGGGTGACAAGATCTTGGCAGTGACATGTTAGGCGAATTTCAGTACATAAGCCCCACTTACAACTGGAAACATACAACTAGTCTTACTAACCATTGAATATTTATTTCCTGATACTGTAGCAATTCTGTGAATGCATCCAAAACGATAGTAAAAGTCGGTTATGTTTACAGGCCCACATTTCCTTTCAATGTCCCCATTTCTCAACTGTCCACTATGTTATTGTCTGCATTTTACACAGCAGAAAAATAAGGCCCTTTTTCCAGACTCCTGACACTAATGAGGATGGAGAGGGAGTTGGAGGGCTAACAAGGGGCAAGAGGAAGCTCAAAGTAGCGATGAAATCAGAGAGGACCACACTGAGCCCTTTAATGCGAAATACAGAACCCTTTTTTTCGAGAGGTAGGCCTATCCGAGAGCAAGAGAGCGATGGCATCACCGAATGACCCAGTTTTCGGAACAGAGAGAAGCAGAGTGAGTGAGCGAGTGGGTTTTAAAGTTACTAACAGCGATCATTACAGGATGACTTCGCTTCGATCATCTCCACAGAGTGGAAACGGATCGGGGAGATGACAATCGACCTCAGACTTTTCTGCTGATGCCACAATAATGGGAAAATTCAACTTTTTTTCAAAAGTTTTAGAAAGCTTCTCAGCCTGCATTAATCTCCATCTTCTTACACCGCTGCTGCCCTTTCGTCTCGTTTCGTTCAGAGAGCCCCTTTAAAGAGCACTTTAAATCAAGAAGCTTTGAGGAACCTCATAACCTCATGTTCCAATAAAGACTGAAGATTCAGAATAGAATAAAGAATAAAGATTCTCATGAAGAGTTAAGACATGGACAAAATCGACAAGCTACAGACTCCACCCGTCATTCCATTCATGTGTTCCTTACTACAATGATTTTTTTTTTTATCATGCATCATGCTTAAAGCCCCTCCCTCTGCTCCTCCTCACTGCCTATCTCTGTCTCCCCTCAAAAGGCCCAGTCATTTTACTGTCTGGTTTTAATCATCCTCTGCTGTTACCTGTCTGCCTCCCCTCATTAAATCAGCAGTCCATCAGCTCTCATTACCCCCTCTGTCAAGTGAGGGACTGGGCCTCTGGCCTACCGCTAACTAATGGCTACAACGGAGCTTTTACAAGCATGCCTTTCCCAGGCGTGTCTCAGACTGATAGTGTTTTATACACGGCTGTAAAATGCTGTATTACACATAAACACATCTGTTTTTTTGGATCATAAAGAGTTATGGATACATCTACAATTCTTTAGTGTTAGAGAAACTGATACACAGAGAAACTGTAAATGTCAAACATTTTTGATGCATTTAGAATCAAGGGTTTTGTCACACTATAGATTCAATGCTATGGATTCAAGTTTGTTGAGCTTTGATCCATGTTCCTATAAAGGTCAGACCTGTTGTGTCCAGTTGAAGCTGTGCTAGTGTGTGTGCACATGTATACGCTGAATACTCACTGCCCGTGCTGCCATGGTCATGGCGATGCCAGTGAGGAAGGTGAGGTAGTAGCCGGGGTAGACGCCGTGCCACACAGCGGACAGCAGGAACGTGGCCGCCGTGGGGTTCATGGGACAGCGTTCGTAGCACACCCTGAAGAGACGACCACACACACACACACACACACACACACACACACACACACACACACACACACACACACACACACACACGAGTTAGTACTGCTGTGCAGGGCGCTTCAAGCTGATTACATTATGTACCAACTGAGATGTTCCCACAATTGCTCAAAGGAGATAATGTAAAAAACTGTCACCTCTTAAGCCAGAGGGCTGTCTGAATGTTCCAGTTGTCCAAGAACATCTTAAAACTGGTGGCGAACTGAAGTTTCAAAAATGGGAGGGGGGGGGGGGGGTAAGTTAGAAAAAAAACTCAGTGTGATGCTTCAACACATAAATCATGTGCCCAGAATTTATTCCAAAGTTTGGTAGCATTCATCTCAAAACACTTAATGTAACATTTCATTGTCAGTATTTCTTTCACACCTCTATGTCCATTATTCTCAGGTTTGATATTAAGTCCCATCTTGGCGTGCCGTCTTTGTTGTAGCCATTGAAGCCAAATCCGGCAGCATTGTTGATGGCGTCAGCTGTTAAATGGAAATACAATAGACCAATTAACTTAAAAGCTAATTACAGTAGCATGTCGATTCTTTTCAGGGCAGTCACTGAGCACAATGGAAAATTGTCTAATTGAGACTGTAGTTACTTCAGCTAGCCAGTAGAGGGCAGTACAATATCAGGCAAAGGGAGAAGCACAACAACTTTGTCAATGTGCATTGCAATGTGCATTGACAGTGACTGTGCATAGCTTTTTTTTTTTAACAACACAAGATTGGTGGCTATGTCAACAGAACTAAAGGCAGTCATAAATCTCTGTGTATTTTTCCAATACATGCAAAGTGGATAAATAAAGGCAGCACAGGTCAAACCGTTAGAGTGCTCATCGGGGCACCTACCCAGTGTCCAGACAAAGTAGTACTTTGGCCGTGTGGCCAGCATGGACAGGTAGAGGTAGATGACCTGGACGTAGAAGGGCGAGGTGGCAATGAACGAGTCATCGATGACATGCTCCACCGGGCACACCCTGAGCACTGCCAGGTAGACCCCTAGCGAGACGCCACACGTGCCTAGCTTTCTGATGACATCGTTCTGTGAAAAGAGCAGGTGAAATGACCCACATGATCAATGCAGTTCCCACAGCAAGGCCTTTTCATCAACTCATATCAATTCACCTGGAACTAACCTGCGTAAAACAAGTGAAGCATTCATTCATTCATTCATTAAAAAAACATGCTTAAAAGTCGTTGCGCAAGTTCTATACAGGTCACAGCAGATTCCACTGTGATCTTTATCAGTGAAACGGTGCTTAGTCATTGCTTCTTTTTTTCCCACTGATCTGGGCAGTCTTTGCTGAGCATTGCTCATCCTAACCATGGTGTCAGGAAGCACAGGTCTGCCTCGATCTATACTAGTCTACTAGTGCTTCTCCAGGCCCTCTGGTGCAGGCCTCCTCTGGCTGGCTCCCTTCATCTCTCCTGGAGAACGGTACCCAGGGGAGTCGCGCTAAACTCAGCTCAGCCCAGGCATGATTAAGAACTCCTCACGTGAACACGCCAAAAAAAAGACATGAAAGTTCAGAAAGCACAAAAAGGAAAACTGTCATCTCAGCATACCCACCTTCCCACACACACACACACACACACACACACACACACACACGAGGCCTCATACTCTGCAAATAGCATGTAAGTACAGTGCAATTAATTTGAAGCCAACTCAGCCATCAGTGGCTTAATTGGAAAGCAATTAAAAGCTAACTGTATGGTTGGAGTATGGTTGGAGGTGGTGTGTGTGTGTGTGTGTGGAAAGGAGGGGTGTTTAATCATAGCTGACTTAATGGTCAATGAGGTCTGGCAAGGGCACAGAACAGCACAACTATTCCTCTGCATAAAAAAAGGTGTTACAGAATGAAGATATAAAATGATGGTGGTAATCAATCAAGGGGTGGTTTTAATAACGTCCTCTCTCCACGGGACACAGGCGGAGGGCAGCGAGGTTGGCGCCGAAACAATAGAACCTGAAGATAAGACCTGGGAGCGGCACTGGACCAGGAGAGCCACAGCGGGATGAGAAAAATGGAAAAAAGCGCTGACCACGTATTCACACGTTTGTGTTCAAAACAATTAAAGAAGGCCTCCTCACGCCTGGAATAAAGCAACCCCCTCTTCTCACCAGGACGCAAGTGACCTTTCGTCCTCTCTGTTGTTGTTTGCAAACGGCCTCCTCTATTCTCTCACAAAGCTAAGGTATGCATAATCATTCTCCTGACCCGGAGTTAAGTAAATATGCTGGTGGGGCGAAGCAAGTTCTTCAAAATATGCACACTCGAGGACTAAAGGAAATCTGAGACCTTGAGAGATATTGAAATGTAGAAGCTGTGAGATCCATAACTGTTCAGCTAATTCAATTATCTCAGCAGACCAGTTGCATGTAATTCAATACAGAGCACAGACAAAACCTAGACTCTGTTGCATTTGCTTGAAAGTTCTTGAATCTAGTGACCTGGTCATTACCTCATGTTTTCTCTACTATTCAGACCCATTTCTAAAAGGGCACACTTCTATAGTTTACTCAACAAGTTCTGACAAGATCCCTTAACAGTTAGCTAGACTATAAGTAAATCCTAGGTGACTGGTAATGCCGGTTTCCCAATGAATAGCACCTGCTCAACCCACCTTGACTTTACTCCCTTTTTAAAATTTTAGGGAATTAGGGAAAACTGGTGCCTGGTACTTGGTTCTATTATAGCAGTGTTTCTCAAACTTTTTCAGACCAAGGACCACTTAACCAGTAAAAAAAATATCACGGACCACCTAGCTAAGACACACAATAGGCCTACTCACTGAACCATCTTGCTAATTGTCTTTGCACCTTACTTATTGTGTCAGAGGATTCATATGATTTAAATTGGCATAGCTTACATAGGCAGTGTTGCAGAACTGTTTGGATTTACATACAAGTTGGTTCAATATTGCAAACAACTCATCTATATTATGTTTTACCACGTCTGCCCGCGGACCACTTGGGATAGCTTGCGGACCACCAGTGGTCCCCAGACCACACTTTGAGAAACACTGTATTATAGTGACCGATTCAGACAGAGGTACTGGTGGTGCTTGCCTTGGGCGATGGCTCAGTCTGCTTGTACTTCCCATTCTCCTTGCCATTGGACTCCAGGTGTTTGGGCTGGTAGGCCGTGCCCTCCACGAACGCCACATAGTCATTGTAGGAGCAGGTGGGGCCTGCCAGGATGCTCATGAAGTTACAGTTGTAACTCAAGTACTCCAGTAAGCTTGGCATTTTCCTGCCATACAAAAGGTCAGACACATGCAGCTCATATAAATAACAGTATAAAACATTACATATGAGCATTATAACTTATAAGTATAATACCATATAAATCAGGTCATATAAATAACAGTGTAAAACATTACATATGGGTATTATAACTTATAAGTATAATACCATATAAATCAGGTCATATAAATAACAGAGTGTAAAACATTACATATGGGTGAATATGAATGCATAAGAAAGCACAAAACCACAAAGCAAACTCTCAATCCAAAATAAAACCTACTGATGCCTCTTTCGGACATTACAGGGTGAGCACAAGCACAACTGCCATGTTCCATTCTATTTCATTAGTACCACACGGTGCATTTAAAAGTGAAAACAGAAACAGACAGGAAAGAGCTCCTTCAAGTTCTTGTTCACCTAAAAAAAAACAAAAAAACAATGTGTATGCGAGAGGTTCAAACCAAGAGATTTAATAACCAAACAACCTTTTTCCAGTTGGGAATTATTTTAAAACAAAATGAACAATGTGACAGTTGCATGCTACCAGATTACCTCTAAAATTGAATTGAAGTCAGTGGGCTTCATCACTGTGAGCTGATTAAAAGTTGTTGTTGTTGTTAGAGCTCTAGACTGCAATAAGGTTTGAAGATTCATGCACCATGCATTAGTCGCATGAATGTAAAGAATGTGAAGGAATGGAAAGGTAAGCTTTATGGATGGTGAAGTGTTCAGCCAAGATCATTATCCCTTTGAAAGGTAATTGCTCATCTCTCACTACCAGAGAGTGGGTGGCTCTGAAATTTTGCTCAGCCAACTCACTGTGACTTGAGCAGTGTTTTCCTGTTCAACCAAAAAATGTGCCAGAGAAATAATGCAGGTGTTACTATGGAAATAATAACAAGAGGAGATGATTGCTTAAAAAAAAAAAAAAAAAAAAAACGACAATCCATAACAGACTAAATCAAACAGACACAAATGCTGCACAACAGAAACATTGGACTCAATCCAATGAAGATGTCATGTGATGGTGAGTTCATCTGAGACTTGACATAACACAAAGAGTGTTATAAGCGTTTTAATTAGCCAGAACAGAGCTTGTGATCTTGTCTCACTTTTCCCCCCAGTCTGACACTTCCCTGCGAGGACACCATGCGGTGCAGTGAGAACGTGTGGTTGCCAGGCAACAGCTGTGAATCCCCCTGTACGCAACTCTGAACTGGTCTGCAGCATT
Organism: Alosa sapidissima; assembly: GCF_018492685.1. Classification (NCBI taxonomy): domain Eukaryota; kingdom Metazoa; phylum Chordata; class Actinopteri; order Clupeiformes; family Clupeidae; genus Alosa; species Alosa sapidissima. The sequence continues at coordinate 8,340,707 of NC_055975.1, forward strand.
TCCAGGCTACTGGGTAATAAATGCTGTAATTGTGATCAATATGAGCAGCGGAACAAGAAAAGAGAGCAAAGGGACACAAAATGATGATCTAGTTGCGCTTCTCGTTCCAATTTCCCCTGCTGAACTCATCACCTAAAGGCATGCAAGCGTGACCGCCCGGCCTAATGCGTTGATTAAGCCAAATGTATTAGTTTGATTAAAAGTGCGTCTATAATTCAGCATTTTTTCCACCCAAAAATGACTGACTGTTGCATACAAATTCGTAGGATGGAAGAAGTTGATTACTTTTAAATACATGTCAAGTCACTGAAAGGGGACAAGGCAAATATTGGCCATGCCTCTGAAGGGTGGTATTTCAGTAGGTGAACTTTTTCAACCTGAAAAGAGCACTAACATACCTGTGGCACATACCTTACAGCAAGAATCTTCTGACTGGGAGTCAGTTGCTCCTCCTTACACGCCAAGCCTGGTAGGTGGGAGAGAGAAAAACAGAGAGAGAGAGAGAGAGAGAGAGAGAGAGAGAGAGAGAGAGAGAGAGAGAGAGAGAGAGAGAGAGAGAGAGAGAGAGAGAGAGAGAGAGAGAGAGAGAGAGAGAGAAGGGGGCAAATTAGGAAGGAGGGATTGGAAAATAGAGAGATCAGTCACATAACTGAAAGGTGTACATCACAGATAACTGTGAAAACCCACTCCACCCAAACTATGACGTTATTGCTCATCAGAAGTTTGACACAGCATCCTGGGCATCCAGTGTGTGTGTGTGTGTGTGCGTGTGCATGAGAGCGAAAGAGAGAGAGAGAGAGACAGAGGAGGGGAGAGAGTACCCAGGGTGATCCAAGGCCACAGCGACTGGGCACCTCCTCTCCTCCTCTCTGGCAGCATCCTCCACTCTGGGCTTCCTTCCAGTCTCTCTCTCTCTCTCTCTCTCTCTCTCTCATCCTGTCTCTCTCTCTCTCTCTCTCTCTCATCCTGTCTCTCTCCCACTGTCTCCCTCTCTCCCCTGTCTCTCTCCCTCTCCCCCCCTGCCCATCTCTCCCTCTCTGTCACGCTGTTTCTGTCTCTCTCTCTCTCTCTCTCCCAGTCTCTCCTACTGGCAAGGCCACATGAGCATCTGTAACATCTTTCAGAGTAACGTCACTCTCACCCGGCGTGTCCACCCAGACGAGTAGATGAGGGTGGAGAGCGGCCTACAGCCTCTAGTCTGCACCACATGACCAGTCCTATGACCACTCTTGACGACCCCCATTACAGCAGCACGAATGACGCTCGTCCAGTAACTGGGCCCACGGTGGCTCTGTGTGGGGTGAGTTTATGGGCGTTTTCATGTGGAACCAATATGTTCCAGTGCGGGGGTTGAAGGTGGGGTGCCGTAGTCGTTCAGCACGCTGGCAGTGCTGAGATTGCTATGGATTGTTCCATCTTCTCACTCCATCATAAAGAAAGGGGAGGGAGGAGAGTGTGTAACCATCCCATCCCAGAGAAGCTGTATGTGGGGCACCTGGGGCTCTGAGGCGCACACACACACACACACACACACACACACACACACACAACTCTGTACCCTTACTCACACAACTCTGTACCCTTACTCACACTGCAACAGTGGGGACCAATGGGAGCTTATCCACTGAGAAAAAGAAAACTAACATCGGATGCCATGAGCTCCAATGCTCTTTTCTCTCTCATTTCTACAAAACAAAGATAAAAGGAGATCTTATAGCTGTGTAACACGCAACAGCAGGACAAATCTGTTTTGCCTAAATACAGCTGAGGAAAAAATAGGAAGGAAAATGCATTCCTTTCTTACTGGACAGTTAAGCTTGAGCGGGAGAGAGAGAGAGAGAGAGAGAAAGAAAGAGAGACTGAATCTGAGTTTAGTGCCTGAATCTACAATGACCGCTCAAACTCTGTCTGTCAGAGCATTCACCCATCTGACGTGGGCACACGACAAGTTTGTGTGTGTGTGTGTGTGTGTGTTTCCCCATCTATCAACACTATCATGCTGATAACGAGATTAGCCACGTAATCAGCTTCCACACCACTAAATGGCTGGTGCTCAATCATGTGTGACCGACAACAGCACACACAGAGTCCAGCCTCCACCCACAGTAGCATCTCACAGCAGCATCAAACACTGCAGCAGTGCCAGACAGCAGACTCATCAATGTATTTATATCATATTCATATATCCAGCATAAAGAGGACCCCATACAAGCAATTCATTTTCAACAGTAGCCTATATCACACATTCATATTTTAAAGAACAGTACTATTATGTGAGTATTACTGTTTGTTTTAAGTCTGTAGTAGGTCTAAGACGGGAATGCTCAATGAAACCTGGCAACCGTAGAAAGAATGGTGCTGATGAGAGGACGCAAGCCACCAACCCTTTTGTCCAATTAGCTCAAAAGTGATGACAATGTACAACAGGAAGTGGAGTTAACCCGTGGGGGAACGGAGGTGAAAGTTGAAAGGTCAAAGGTAAAGCAGGGGGATGGGAGTGTGAAGTCTGATGCTCGTGTGATCTCAGAGCACCCATCCCCTGGGCTGAGCTAGCTGAGGACACAGCGGAGGGCCCCCTGTGGTTGCATAAGCTCATTAATGCACATCAGTGAGCATAACATGGCATGTTTACTCTCTGCGGGCTTGCACAGCGCTTCCAGTGGAACGCGTCAGCAAGAGGAGGATGGCTCAGAGCTATGCAGGACAGCTGTCTGGTGAGGTAAGAGATCTGAGAACTGCTACTCTGCCCTCAACCAGCATCTCATAACTGTCTTTTTTTAATAATAATAATAATAATAATAATAATAATAATAATAATAGGCCAATGGCGTGATGTTTCAAAGGAGTTCAAATTTGGAATTTCACACACAAACATTAGGAATGCTAATGCTAAAACAATTATGAGATGCTACGGTAACGCATGGCACCTACGAACAGAAACTTGCTGCCAGGCCCTTTTCTATGCCAGACAGAGAACTCCTCAACAATTTAACTACATCCTAAAACATCCCAATTTAGTCCTGTGGCTCCAGCCAAGTCTATATTTTGGCTGATTTTAAGGCTGCATTAGAATTAAAGTTCTGTAATGAGTTTCTGTGGCCTCTGACCAATGCTCCCCCTCACACTAGATCTTCACTCCGAGAAAAAATAACAATGTCTTCCCCAACCCTCACAAGATTGACCAGAGCAAGCCTCGAGCAAGCCTCGTCATAATCACTGTAAAACCAGATGTTCCCATTGCATGTGAAACAAAATGAGGAAGTGCTGACTCGACAAAAACCCCAGTGCAGACGTCAGAAAATTATAGAAAAAGCCATCTAAATATTTAAAACGGTGTGCTGAACAATCTTGCACTCTTGTGGAACACAGACATAGATAGAGAGAGACAGAGAGAGAGAGAGAGAGAGAGAGAGAGACAGATATAAACAAGGAGAGAGAGATAGAGAGACAGAGAGAGAGAGGGATAGAGAGAGAGACTTTTAAAATGTCTGTTTATACCAAAGTATGTTCCTTCTCCCTTTTGTCTTTCCAAACGGTGTGTTCTCTGTCAGCTTCTTTCCCCCTAGGATCTAATACAAACCAGCAGAGCAGACAGGTCTGATAAAGAAAACAAGTGTGCGCTTACCGTCATGGATCTCAAACGCTAGGCTGGTTATCTTCTGTGTGATGACCATCATGGGCCTACACAAGGGAAAACACAAGCCTGCCATCAAAAATCGCCATTTCATATGGATGCCTAAGCCATCTGTGCCCACATCACTGAAATTCTGACACACCAAAATCCTCAAAATGGAAATAGTTCCCATTTCATCCTGCAGGCTGCTCAATTTTGACTTCTGCATCGACCACCATGGATAAGATGGCACTAATTGAAAAGCAAGCCTCTCTTTAGCATAGAGATGAGGACAGAATCCCCCCTGAAAAGCCTTTTATCCTCCTGGGGCTCTCAGGAGCAAGGCGTAGGGTCTTTAGCATGCTGCACGGAGGGGAGGACGCAACCAAAAAGATGGCCTGGTGCTTTTCCCGTAGTTTGGGTCTCCTCTTTCTTTCATATTCAGTCCTCTACACTTCTTCTTTCTTCACATAACTTCATCTTTCCATTCATCTCCATCCCACAGGTCACCCTTTTTTATTTTTATTTTTTTTTTCACTGCAGTGGGTGGTTATATCATAGCGGTCACTTTTAGCCCTTCTGTCTCCATCGCAATGTCATGTATTATTCAGACTCCTGTTATAATCACACCACTGACATCCTGAAGCCATCAGCCATACTGAGGGCTTGGCCTCTAGGTGAATCAGTGGAAAATAACAGCATATGAGACTCTCAGACGGAGCTCCAGACCAACGTAAACAACCAAAAAACAAAAAAAAAGATGAATGCATCTTCATGTTGTGTGGGTGCAAATAGACCAATTGTGAATGTTTTCAAAGTTATAAGTTAAAGGACTGGTGGTTTTGGTGATCTGTGATGCTATTGAATCTTGATTCTAAGATATCAAACTTTAAAGGGCATTGACAGATTTCCTTCATTAAAGGTGCCATGTGTAATGTCTGCCAAAAAATCAATTCATACTCCACATTCCATAAAAGATGGGGCAGTATACCTCCAGAAAGTGAGTTGGTCTACCCTAGAGTAACAACCGGGACACGTGTATTGTAGTTTGGCTGGCGGTTATGTTGCCCGCATACCGCCTCCCATGGCCGAAACTGGTATTATGACACCTGTCGGGCTGTGGCTAGTAATTTAGCATGCTAATTCAGGTTGATATCTCTGCAGCACTATACCTTGTCATTTTTTTAATGACACCATCGCCCTTATTTCTTTTAATTTTTTTGATGCGTGTAGCTCATTTTTTGGATATTTTTACCTCAATTCTTACACATGGCACCTTTAAATAAATCATTATACGAGTCAGGGTCCTTCATTAAATAAATCATTATATGAGTCAGGGTCCTTCATTAAATGCTCTGAACTAGAGACCTGTAGGCATGTCATGACCGGTGCAATGAGCTTGGACGTTCATTACTTACCCAGTAAAATCTGCGGAGTACATGCCATAGTCGAAGACGTAGACACGGGTGATTTGGCAGAAGGTGAGGTATCCCAGGGCAACCACAAAACAGTACCTGTGGAGAAAGAAAGTAGTTTTAACTAAATAAACAGAATTGCTCTTGCACATATACAATTTTTCATACACCCTGAAATAATACTGAATGCATGAAATCCAGGCTCCAAAACACCAAGAGCTCATGCAGTGGAGAATTTATCACCATCATGCCACCTGGGGAAACTGCTACATCAGGCTCCTCTCTACACTTTGATCAATCCTCACACTCCAGAAGTGTGCGATAGCTTTCACCTAGGGTTGTGCCGATGGACGATATTGTGATGGTTGACAGGCATCACGATGGAAAGCAACCATCGTGATGCCACGCCCCCACATGCCAGTCACTAATTCCTGCTGTAACAGGCTAAAACATAAAAAAAACCTTTCCCTGAAAATGAAATTGAGCCTACTTTAAAGGCTGTCAACCAAACAGTTATCACATATTAGTCTACCATCTTGTAAAATAAAAGACTTATTAGTCTACCCTCTTATTCAAATAATTCCTGACTGTGACGTGAATGTGTAGCCTAATTGTCTTTTTGTAGCCTACATGTCTCGCAGGCCTTTAGCCTACATTGGACGTAATAGGTAGCCTAATGTTTTAGCAGAAAATATAGAATTATTATTGTTAGGCTACGACTAGGACATTGTAGCGCTCAAATCTTTTTGCAAGGCTACAGCGAGCGCCAAATGCGTCCTTCTCCTCTGTGTTAGAATGTTCTTTCGTTAATTATAGGATCAGAAGGTAGCCTATTTGTCTTTCACTGTAAGGCTTGTATTTCATGCATTTAGCAAAAGTCCCAGACAGCGGCGGAGTGGTAATCGGGATTCGTTATTTGTAAAAGTGTTTTTACTTCGCCCTCCTATATAGCCTGGACTGCGCGATGTAGAACATTATAAATGTATTTCTGTACAGACATACCTAGGCTATAGGCTAATTAATTAGTGTTTACCACACTAACCCCCCCCCCCCCCCCCACACACACACACACGATATCATGCCAATTTAAATTCAAATTCCAATTTAGGCGACATCGCCCAACCCTACTTTCACCATCCGACACCTGGGGGATGCAGGAGGGAAGGTTGGCAGGGAGGGAACACAGCTGGTACAGTTGGCGCAGGGAAATATGGTTTACCACAATACAGAACTTATTCTTATTCGAATAAGAATAAGATCTCCTTGCTTTCTGACGCATTTTTGTTTTCAGTCTAAGGCATTCTATAGTGGTGTGTCATGTCTGAAAGCTGAATGATGCAAAAGAAAGTATTGAACAAAGACTGAGAGAGAAAGAATCTACATGCAATGTCAATCCAGGAAATGAAAACAAAGGGCCCAAATCGTGGGAGGGGGGTGGGGTGCTTTCACACCAAAATGAAACAATGCCTCCCTGATGATACAGCGCCATCTGCATCGTGCTCTGTTAGCATTTGTCTCCACCGAATTGAAAGCTGTGGTGAATGAAGAGGGGACTCATAAATGTATCTATGCCGTCGTTCATTTGTACACCTCAAAGGGTGAGAGCTTGCCGTCTCTGGCTGAGGGGTTACTCTGATAACAGCCGGGGGGGGGGGGGATCCAAATCCACATAAAACAGCACAGAGTCTATTGATAACAAGGTTACATCTGAGAGAGGAAATCCATTTAAAAAGCTGGAGGAGTCACAGAAACACTTGCTCAGATGTGGGGAAACATGCAGGGAGAGGCAGAAGATCTCAAATCTGGATTACAATTTCTCACACGCTGAGAAAGAGAAATGAGATACTGGGCCTCAGCAGAGGAGCCCTTTGCTTTGCTGTTCTTCAGAGAATGATTTGTCTGCATAGCATTTCTTTCACTCCTGTACAACCTCTTGCTGCAGATAGAATAAAAGTGTGTGTAATATTAATGTTATTCACGGCCCCCAAAAAGAGGCTTTGTTTGGAGCGTTTCTGGGGAGGTGGGAGCAGATCCTAGCGGTCTTGACCAATGCTGATGAACAGCTGCAAACAGTTGCAGCGACCTCTTGCCTCCTACTCCCCAGCAAACACTGCCTGTATTGAGGTTCTGAATGGACCGCGCTGTGCGAATGTGCTTATGTGGGGTGGACGGCTCGCCCAGGGATGAACCGTGCCATTGAAGATTTCCTGCTGGAGCGCGCCGATGATTGCTCAGGGGGGTGGGGGGGGGTGCCCAGGCCCTCCCTCTGTCTCTGACAAAGCGGGCCTAACACTGCAGCGATCCTCCATGCCATTCAGCTGCATTCAGAGCAGTGCCTGTCCAGCCAAGACACTGAAGGCCTTGACAAGGGAACGACCGAGTGCAATGCGTGCCCGGACACCCGGCCATGAAGGGTCCCCATTCTTCAGTACAGTAAAGGGAGAATGTGCAGAGGTTTGGACGTGGACTCGGGCTCACCGAGTTCACTGAAGGAGCACCGAGTGCAGCAATGACGATCATCCTTTCCCAGCTTGTCCAGAGTTGAATGGCAGGAACAGACTCACTAAAACTGAAAAGAAGATCTGGAGTTGTTTTTTAGCACTCTGAAGAGGAACATTAGGACTTCCTATATCAAAAACTTAATTATAGTAAACCATAGCATCAGCAATGAGTCAATGACCACCATCTCAGAGTTATTGGGTCAACTGGTGATATATCTTCTCAACTTGACTGAAAAGAATGGGGTGAAAAAAATAATATCCTGATACTTGGACCAAACTGCACCTTATAAATGTAATTTCAAGGAAATTACCAGTGCATGAAAATATAAACATACTGTATTAACATAAAATGCCAAACAAACTTTTATTTGGAAACAGTTGGCAGGAGTCATAGTTGATAACAACTGACAGTTGAAATGGCTGAACAGTTAAATAGTTGAGTAGTTTAAATAGTTAAATTATTTACTAGTGAATTATTGTAGTGTAGTGAGGAAATTTATTTTGAAACAGTTGTGGGCAGAGGAAATAGTAGTCTTAAGAGAGCCAGATTGTATGCTTAAAGCCGGAGACAGAGTATATAGTTTAAAAGTTGAATGTAGATATTGGACCATAGTGTAATGGATGTTGATAGACAGAAAGTTGAATGGATGTTGATAGGCAGATTGTTTAATGGATGTTGATGGATAGTTTAATGGGTGGATGAGTGATGATTTGAAGAGGATGAATGGATAGAAAGTTGGATGGAATGTGCCTTATATCCTTCTAGACTGGAGAGACACAGAGAGAGTTGGCCTAGTTAAGCAGAAAGCAGTTGATACAGGTGCAATCAGTTTAACTGGCTCTTTGATGGGTCCTAGTTGAGCAGCTGGAAGTTGATACAGGTGCAAATCAAGTTAATTAGTCCATTGTGATGTCAGTGCTAATGCAAAGTCTATGGGGAAAAATAAGCTTGTATTTTGTTAATATCTCAAAAAGTATGAAGTTTACAAAAGTGAAAAATACATTCCTCAAATGTCCTTTTCAAGACCTACGTTACAAAGTTTGAACGAAGTTTCTACGTTAAACGGTTGAAGCTGAATTAGACGCAGAAATTTGGTGGGAAGAAGAAGAAGAAGAAGAAGACTTCGGATAACAGAACAGTGCATTTTCATGCACTGTAATTAATCAAGTAACAGATTGTCACAAAGGAATATCAAGTACAGTGAACTATATACAAGAAACCAGAAAGGTCCTCCCTTTTAATCATACACCAGCTGTCATTTCTAGGCCATCACAGTCAAAACTACAGACTTCAAAATCATAATCATCTGTCTGAAACTGGATTTCAAGACTGATGAAACCGCTTTAATGAGTGTTTTGTGTCTGTGGTGGATGAATATTGTCATCAAAAACACACGCACACAGGTGTGACCTATTTGTCCTTCTGTCACAGTCATGTCTCCCAACCATCTGTAGAGCACGTGTTTGCATGGTTGATCAAATATCTTCCTGCCACAGACAGACAGACAGACAGACAGACAGACAGACAGACAGACAGACACACACACACACTATGTCTGCCATAACATGCATTATAGTTTCACAGGGAGAGATGCTGAACTAGAGGCATTTGACAAAAAAGCTCAACATTTTCATATTTGTCTTAATTTTTATCCACTGAAACCCAACTTAAATGGTCCCAATGATCCAATGAATGAGTCAATTATGCTTCAAAATAACCTGCCACTACTTCGCTACACATTAGCTACCACTACTAACATCAAGTTCTGCAATCTTTCTACTGTGAACATGTATGACTTTGATGTGTGGCAGACAACCACACACAATAGTTGATTCATCTGTGTGATCATTTTGGAGGTTGTAGTCTGGAGGTTTTAGTAAACACAAAGGTGTTTCTGTGAACGAGACCTAGCTTCACTGATTGGAATAGGATGGTCAAAATCATAGAAACACTTCCAATCTTCCCCAAGTCCAATGCACCTCAACAGCATCAGTAGCATTGGCATCAACAGCATCAGAAACAGTATCATCAAGTCTTGATGGTGATTGGTCAATGATTTTAAACAAATACTGAATATTACAACCTTCATGGAACTGATGGACTGATGTTAGGAAGTCTGTGTAACTAATAAATTGGCAGCAGAGTGTACACACACACACACACACACACACACACACACACACACACACACTCCACTCCACAGCATGGGGTAGAGTGCAATCCTGGCAAAGAAAAAAATAAATCGATTCCTTACAAAAAAAAAGGGGTGGGGGGAATCAATGGACTGTGCTTGTTTTAGGACCTTTAAGATGAGTCCTACAAGAAACAATTACGCTTCTTTACAGCCTGGTATGCCACTCAGGAGCACATTGGCTAGGCACAGAGCTGAGCGTGCCCCACGATGGCACACTCCCACACCGCACAAGGAGCACGTGTGGCCCCCTCCCAAGCCTGCTCTGCTGCCTAGCCTACGCATGTCAAACAGAATACAGTAGGATCTTGGCTTGTTAGCGACAGAGCCTCTTTGATTCTTCCCTGTTACATATGGAGCAACGAAGTGAGAGTCTGCACACCAGGGCATCATCTGGGTCTGTCTGCGGGACAACTGGAGTGGATTACAAAATGAGACACCTGCAATAACAGTCAGCCTGAGTTGAGGCTGCCTTATTGCTGGCATTTAAGCGAAGTTACTTGTCATCTAAACAAATTGAATTTTCCATCTGATCAACAGTATATCTGGAGCAACTTCATTAGGATTAGGAGCTACTTTAGATAGAATAACTGGAAGAGACATCTTGGTTTGTCAGAAAGAAAGATGGAAAGAACAACCCTGAAGTAGGGTCTATTAAATCCAACACTAGAGAACTGATGTCACTAAATAGACATGAGAGAAATGGTTCTGTCAGAAACAAGTTAGAAAAGACCCCTAGATCCCAGGGTGGCGTCTCCTGCAACATCATTAGCGTCGCAAAGAGAAAGACAAATGGCCGCAGCAGGGCTGCTCTTTCAGTCAGAGATGGATTGGCAAAGAGAGAGAACCACATGTTCAGTATTCCAAAAGAGTAGAATGTTGACTCCAGCGCCTCTGTGCACACTGTTCAAATACATGTCTCATAACACTCTAGAGCGCAGCACCATCTGCACAAACAAATACAAAGCAAAATACCCGCGTGCATGTGGGGAAACTCAGATGGACATGCCCCCCTCTGGTTTCATTTCACAATCAGATTAACAAGACGTGACTCAAGAGATCTTCTTTCCTCTCGTCTACACGTCCTCTTCTCCTCCCTCTCTATTCCCCCTCTTCTCAGTCTCGTCACAAGCGTTGTTCCATCGCTCGTGACGCTCATCTCCACTAATTAGCTCGGTCATTAGTTCGTGCACAAGTGCTCGTTGGCTTGCAGTCATACTTGATTAAGCACAGTAATTGAAATCAGTGCAGTCGGGGGGGGGGGGGGGGGGGGGGGCACCTTGATTACAGCGCGCCACAAGGGTTGGACAATCGATAGCCCTTTTCGACCCTGCAGCATTACTGCGACGGCGAGAGTGAATAATTGCCGTGTAACATATTAATCATCAGGTGAACTTATTGCCTTTGTCTTCCAGCAATCCAAACAAAGTTGCTGTATCCGGAATGCAACAACTGATCTAGAAGCCAGAATTCTACAAGCCACAGTTGTAAAATTAGCATCAACCAGCAGGGGGAGCTCTGTAGTCTGTGTACAAAACAAGGGCAGAGTGCTACAGTACATCCAGAAGGTTCTGTCAGCTCTCATTTTACACGTTCAACAAAATGCCTAGGGTTCCAGACAGAAGTGGCACCATATAAAAATATCCCCTACAGCCATAAAAGACAGATTAACACGCAGCTACATGCACTACTGGTTTATTACTTGGACTGAAATGAGCAAACAAGATCATCTTTCTAATATAGCACTGGCAGTGAGAGAGAGTGGGAACAAGTGGAGTTACTGTACAGAGAGGGGCAACACAAGTGGCAAACAACCAGGTTCCTTTTTCAGCGTGTACTCGCAGCTGCATTGTTGGTAGAACTGTAGCACGCACAAGGTGGGCCCAGCTAAATCTCCACAGAATCAAATTCAAAAAGACTTACTGCAAACAATTATATATTTTCCCTCAGCGTTTGTCATGCTCTGTTTAATTTCTGTGGAGGGCTGTTTGGACCGTTTCACTGTTATGTGGCTTTTGCACCTGCTACATGTACTGTATTACAACACAAGGAATCTCCATTGTAGCCGTGAGGAGTGGCTGGACAGAGGCAGGGAGACAAGATGAATGAGTAGGAGAGGGGGAGGAGAAAGAGGAGGAGAGAGGAGAGGAGGAGAGAAGAGAGGAGGAGAAAGGGGTGGTGGGGAGGTGGAGGAGGCAGAGGGGGAAGAGTATTAGAGGGGGAGAGGCCCAGCTTCCAGCCAGCTGGAATGGGGCCCAGACTTCTCTCCAAAAGAAAAAGTATTAACCCTTTCACGGCTTTCAGTCACAAAAGGAGGATACTAATCAGAAACATCCTCCCCTGATTATGCTCACATGCTGCTTTCATGGCTTTATGAGGGAGATGTTACGTGTGAAGCTTTTCAAGACCCCCCCCCCCCCACAGCACAATAGCGACACTTCAAAACATGCCTGGTGCCTTTAATCAGAGTGAAAGCTCTGTGGCTCTCTGGGTAGCTGCCAGGTCAGATCGGCTAATAAAAAAGGACCCACCTGACCCTCTTTACGCACGCACACACACACACACGCACGCACACACACACACACACACACATACACCTTCTCTGCACTTCTATTCCTCTACCTCTTTTTTATGCAATCTTTTACCTCATGGGTGCTGCACTTTGCTCCGTGGTCTATTAGGAGCGTGACTACCTCTGAGAGCCGAGGAGGCACACTGTCCTTCTTACACACACACACACACACTCTCTCTCTCTCTCTCTCTTTCCCATGGCATGGAATGGGTGTGTCTACAACTTCCTTATCCCTGTGGAGTGGAAGCATCACACCCAAAAGGAGTACAACAAAGAAACAAACCTGTGAAATCCATGAAACATATGGTAGGACATTCAGGATATTCAGGATGCTTGAAATTACATTAGGCTTATGTTTCCATAAAGAGTGAGTGGTTATGAGTTTGGACAAGTACGTCAGTCTTGTGAAGAGTCTTGGTGACAAGCCAAAACAAAATCTTGAAACTGGGATGAACGAAGGCTTTTACTTTTCCTTCGCCATCTCCACCCCAGATATTCGGTATAAACTAGTGATGGGCAAATTAAGCTTTGGTGAACCACTGAACCATAGCAGAGTGAACCTAGCGACACTAGCTGAAAAGCAAAAAGATGGCCGCCACACATACATTTTTCAACATAAAAGTCCTTAGCAAACCAATATTTTTGGTTACATATACTGGTTTGGGTAAGGACTTTTCAGTTGAAAAATCTACATGTGGCAACCATATTGGATTTTTTCATTAGTGTTGCTAGCTTCACACTGCTGTGGTTTAGTGGTTCACCAAAGCTTAATTTGCCCATCACTAGTATAAACACCCGACGACACAGACGCCTGCAGAGCACCTGTGATGCTTCATTAGCATTATTGCCGTGGCTCTCCGTTTCATTGAGCACACCTGGGCTCCAGCAGGGGGCATCTCTTCCTAGCGTCCCCCACAGATGGAACTGAAGTGAGCAGCAGCTGCTCTTTCAACAGCTACCACCCCCCCAGTCCCCAATCCCTGTGCCTACTCTCGGTGTGTGTGTGTGTGTGTGACTGTGTGACTAACCATACCACACACATGCGCACACACAAACACACTGGCAGTGCACACAAGTTTGCATGCACACACACACACGCACACACACACACACACACACACACACACAGGTAGAGACTTTGGACCTTTTTGCTCAAAAGGTCTCAATGGAAGACGAGAGGAAGCACTGAATGTCTCTGCTCACTCAGCGGAGGTTGAGTTAAAGGTCAAACACTTGCAAATGTTTCTGCCATGATAATTGCACAATTATGTAAATGGTAAAGGCCGATGGCCTCGAAACTTGACACTGCATTGCAACCCTGTCATACTTTGACAGGGACACTTCAAACCAACTTTTGCGAAACACAGACTCTGACCAGAACTCTGGGGGAGCACGCACTTTCAGGTACAGTACAATGTTAGCAAGAGGCATAACCCGGAGATATGACCCTGTCTGCAACTGGCAATAAAACTTGTTGAACTATTAAACAAATGCCATCTCTGTGAACGAACACCCTTGGGACTTTGTTCTGTAATTTGTTTTCATTGGGGTACCAGAGTGCATTCAAGTATTAAAATTGAACTGTGTGCAGTGTGTGACGTATTATACTATTTTAAGGCTTTTAAGGAGTTTTCTACCCAAACAAACACACCTGTAAGCCTGTCTAAATTTTAAAAGAACACATTCTCAGGCACACTAAACCCCTAAACACACGCCATAATGGATTTGGGTCTGTGTTTCCACAACATTTTCATTTAAATTCCTGCTAAGCTCAGTAATGCCTCCTTCACCTGTCAAAACACCTGCACATCTACCTCCCATCAGCATCTACATTTCCCTGGGAGAAACACATAGGTCACGCGCACACACAGACACAGACACACACACACAGACACACACACAGACACACAGACACACACAAAAGGCAGTGGCAGATTAACTTTTCATTTGGTTATGATTGGCATCATGACTTCAGCTCTGGCCAATTTCATGTTTGTATTAAGTGTAGTTATGGGGGTGAGCAGAGCAGAGCTATATTCAGAGAATTCCCCGCAAGGGACAGTATCTACGGCTCACAGTCTAATACACAACTCAAATACAGACAGAGTTTCTCAGGGGTGAAGGAGAGGGGAGACCAGTGTGTGTGTGTGTGTGTGTGTGTGTCTGTGTGTGTGTGTGTGTGTGTGTGTGTGTGTGTGTGTGTGTGTGTGTGTGTGTGTGTGTGTGTCAGCTGACACGGGCTGTGGGCCAGCGTGTCTAATCAACATGGAGAGTAATCATCGCTGATGTGGGCCAGCAGTGGCCAACCCTTCAGCTGTCATGAGCATCAGCACTGCCTCAGAGGAGGAGGGGGGGAAAGAGCAACGGACTTGTCACACCACAAGACAATGAGCCAACCTCACGACACTTCTGTATGAGGGCAATAGGACATTGACCCAACAGAACCAATAAAGTAGATGAATCAGAACATAATTTGTGAGGGGGAGACAACTCTAATTTGCTGGTGTACAGAATCTCTAAAACAGTAATATCAGGATAGGCTGATAGGCTACATGGAAAAAGACAGTCATGTGATGAGTCTCTTATCTGCCAAGCAATCAGGTTTAAGAAGTTGATAGCCAATAGGTGGAACAAGCTTATGCATAGGGCTAGTGATTTTGTGCACCATTAACCTTTGATGCTTTGATTAGACCTTCCAGACTCCCCTACGGAAAAATACTGAACTCCGGACACTCACTTGTGCATGTGCTCCAGACCAGCGAAGATCATGATTCCATATGTGACGCCACTCTGGACCAGGAAGTGTAAGGCATACCTGCAAAAGAAAAACAGATGGGATGAATGTGGGCCACTATGCAAAATAACAAGGCCTGATATGTCAATTAGCATATTATAGATCAGCCTTTTTCACACTTCTTTTACCGTAGGCCCAGTCATGTCAGACTTTGGGGTCATAGATGGATAGATGGATAGATAGATAGATAGATGGATAGATGGATACTTTATTGATCCCTAGGGCATACCCACATGGTCATAGGGCCCACCCACATGGTGACACCAAATTTGCAAGTATTTCCTGATCAGGGGAACTTTGGTTTTCTTTATCAATCGCGGTTCTGCGATTTCTCCATCAGTCCGCTGATGTCTGACATCTTAAAATGGCCATGATGTACATCACATTATCATCACATGTGTCATCCCATTGTGATCTCAATCTAAACTGTATGATGACGTGATCACTGTGAGCCTGCCTGTTTCCTGACATTAAGGAGCTCCCCACTAAAGACAACACAGTCAGCTATGCCACCTCTCCAACCACACCTCTCACCAGCACCATACTGGTCTTGCCTGACCCAAAAGAATGCGAATAGAGCAGGGCACTGTTCAAATTAATGTATCACGCTGTTACATAATAATTGCCCATTAAGTCATAAAAACCTGGTCAGGAAATGCCAGCCACGTCCATATCCGGATCATACTGGTTTATTATCCAGACTTTATCTCGGTCCTGTCCACTGGCCCCTGTGGTTCTGAGTCTCTCCTCTCTATCGGAGATCAGGCACAACAAACAGAGGCTGACCTTTAAAATCTACTGATATTACAACAGACAGCAGTGGGGTGAAGGGCAACACGGCAACGCCAGCAGCAAGCAGAACAGCAGGACAGGCCGAAATCTAAAAGATGACAAAACAACGGACTCGTCACACTAAAAAATGGGACCCCAGTGGCCAGTGGCACCACTGGGCGATGTTCTAAATTTCGCCGTCTCATTCATCTTTAGGTCGGGAAACGAAGAGTGCGAGGGCAGCGTCCTATTCTAGTTTGATTTATCTTGTGCTTATTTGAAGGTCATCTACAGAGAAATGAATGGGTTTATCTATGTATGAGCTTTAAGCACCAGTATGTAGAAATTATCATTTTTTGAAGTATGTTTTAATAGGAAATCCCTTTTTGGCATCATCTTCAAATTCATTTTGATGGTATGGTCATGTGAAGGACGGATAAACACACCTAATATTCCCACTATCCACTTGGGCTGTGCAATATGTAGTTTAGTGGTCAGGGTTGGAAACCCGATGAAAATGTAAGAAAAGCTTTCCCAACACAATAATGCAGACTAAATCGCACAAAGACACCAGCAGCATTCTAGCAAGCTGCCATTGCCAGTGTGCGGTTATTGGTGTTCACAAAGTTTCTGTATGTTTTAAGGCAATTAGCCTAGCTTGCTAGTTATAGACCAAAACTACTGCTTTAAAAACACCAACAGTAAAATCTAACAGCAAGACCAATCTTCTGGAGGGGTCTTCTGTCGAAGAGGGAAAAGGTGATATCCAGGGACATCATACAGGATGGAGGGCATTCCATAGTTGAATCCTTACCAATGGTGGAAAATAAATGATTCCCACATGTTTCTTTGACCAACGAAAACAATAGCCAGGTGACCGGAGTCAGAAAGGAGGACAAAGGAAAGGGAAGCATAACAGGATGTTCCACTGCCAGACCTTACACGTCAAAGGCTCAAGACCCAGAGGGGATTGCAAGCAGCAAAGAGGCCGAGACACATAGCCATCCTAAAAATACACCACCATTTGTATAGTTAATTCCTCATATGGAGGATGGCTGCAGTGTGAGTAATGTGCCATGCTTAGGTTTCATATCCATCAGAGCCGGGCAGTTTTAATCCCCTCTGCCCATAGCACACTTCCGTAGCTCTGTGGCTTAATTGACCGTGCATCATGCACTCATTCAAACCATGGCCCTTTTGTCCTGGGCCTCAAATGGACCGGGTGCCTGTTCACTGAGCTAACAGGGGAACGCCACCCAATCACGCTCATCCTACAGTGGGACCAGTGGCCCCAATGTCGCCAAGAATGTCCACTTCAACCACTAACAAAGTCAGTATGTTACAAACTCTCCCCTAATAAAAAGAGAACTGTCTCCAAGTTCAAGAGTCTCATTTCCTCTCTTGATGTGTTCCTCCACATGACAAATCTAGAACCCCCCCCCCCCGCCATGACCACAGTCTGCTTTGAACAAGATAAAAATGAAAGAAATCTCTGTTCTGCAACAGCACAGTCTTACTGCTGCTGATTCAGCAGAACATGACCACTAGATCATTTTCTCCTCCAGACTGACTCACCTCACACCCTCGAGATCCATGTGCTTTATGACCAACTTACAAAAGTCTTCTGACCCAGCACCGCGTGAAGAAAAAAAAAACACCAATTCAAAAATGCATATTAATGCTACCTCGCAATGTGCATTCCTATGTTCAGGGACAAGACCCTACCAGGAGTTCAAATAAACTGCAGTTATAGGAACTGCAATCGCCCCCAGTTCCATACAGTGCAAATCTGCAAACGTTATGGGAACTACAAAAAGTCTCTTCAGTGTGAAAACGCCTCACGACAAACTTCAAACAAATAACCAGACTGTGACTCTAAACTGTTGCAAGATGATGAGAATCCAGAATCCAGACATGAGAATGACGCATATCCAGGTTCAGCATGCCTTGAGAATCTGCACTCACTTTGGGTGCCGAAACAAGGTCAATCCTTGTTTCCCTATTGCCAGGCAACTCAGCACACAGCTCTGCTAGTGTGAGCCAGTCAGCTGACTGGCTCCCAGTGGATCCCCCTCCTGGGTCTTGGCCGTGGGCTGAGCGGGGCCTTATTACAGGCAGACGCCGCTGCTACCTGGGGCACTGCACAGGCTGGATGGGTACTGGGACAATATCATCAGGAAGCTACTTGCTCTGCCTGGGCATTTGTGAATTCAAAAAGCAGGCCACAATCCTTTTCACAAACCATGTGTCTTAGGTTCAGTTTAAGAACAAAATTGTTGTACACTCAAGGTGTTTATTTACCAGAGTAAATTTATGACGCGGTCATATTTCAAGATTATATCTCACTAATAAATCACAAAATGGAAAAAGGCAACAGACTCAGCTACAAGTAGGGCAGAGATATACAAAGCACAACAGATGGGAATTGTGTTTCTGTAAAACAGGAGAGGTGTGGAGAGGATGTCAGCGGCGTGATGGATGCGCTTGCCAGGTTCGCCAGAGCCACAGGAGCTCGGGCGGTCTGGATGGTGGCAATCAGCGTCCATCATCCCTAAAGCTGTTCAGCTCTCGCGCTCCCGCATCCCCCCTGCTCACACACACTCACACTCACACTGCTGCTCGCAGAGCGCGAGAGCTCAGGAGACGAGCGAGGCGAGGCGAGAGGAGAGGAGAGAATGTGGGTCACTGTGGACTGTGCTATGCCGCCACTGCAATGACCAACAGCCTTGGGGGAGACTGCCTGAATTACCTGTGCTGAGTGGTTCTGCCATTTCTCATACAGTATCCAATGATGTGTGAACTCCTGACCCCTTCCTATTTTTCCCCTAAATATCCACTACTGGGATATTAAGGGTAAATATAACATGAAGGTTCATACATGCAAGGTTTCTAACACTACATTCTGGTGATTGAGAGGCTGTTCAAATGCATAGTTAATGTATAAATCACAAGATAATCACTTCCATGATCAGTGTATAGATTCTACAATAGATGTAAATCACAGGAGTCATCTCAAATTGATCTGGTGTTTGCACTCTGTAGCCTCAGTGGATACACAGCCAAGTTTCTGGTTTCAACCTCATAAAGACACACTCTGTATATCTACAGTATGTGTGTGTGTGTGTGTGTGCGTGTGTATGTGTGGTATGTATGTATGTATGTATGTATGTATGTATGTATGTATGTATGTATGTATGTATGTATGTATGTATGTATGTATGTATGTATGTATGTATGTATGTATGTATGGTATGTAGTGTATGTATGTAGTGTATGTATGTATGTATGTATGTATGCTCTTTTGATCCCGTGAGGGAAATTTGATCTCTGCATTTATCCCAATCCGTGAATTAGTGAAACACACTCAGCACACAGTCATACGCCATCTCAATTCAGAGTGCTGATGACGCGAAACCAGCTCATACTGCTGTGCGTCTAATGTTTCACACATCCTTTGAACATGCCTTTGAGGTGGATGGCCGGCTGCCAAGGTACAGTGGCCCGCCTGCACCGAGATCAGCCATTTAATAGGATATCAATTACCCTCTATATCGACCCGTAGGGGTGTCTCGATGAAGTGCCTACTTACCAGCCAAAGCAGAAGAGGGCAAGGTAGAAGCCCAGGAGGGTGGCCACCACATGGCGGACAAACGGGCTGGTCTTACTGGGGTGCAGGTAGAGCCGGAACCAAAAGGCCATCAGCAGGGCAAAGAGCTGGCAGACTACAAAGTTTACCTGGGAGGAGAGCAGAGAGACACACATCATTAGGTCTGGTGCCACAGAACTGGCAGAATGCTAGCCAAGTAATCATTTCCCTTTGCGATTAGAAAGGAGTAGTTATTTGGTTGAGAGGGTTTAAGGTCTGACCGTGATCCATGTTTGAGTCATGTTATGAATCCCTAAGGACTACAGGGAAAACTCTGTGGGATTGGTGGTATTGTGATAAAGGCCATGTTCAGACACGCAGGGGTTTAGCCTGTTACCACTGATTGCTTAACTCACACATTGCACTTGACACACACAAAAGGCACTTACACCAGAAAAAAAAAAAACAATCTACCCACAAACACTTTTACCGCAAGGGAAAAAATTGACAGAGCACAGCAGCTATCGGTGATTGATGAGAACTCCCTGATATTTTCACATGCTTCGGTCCTTTGTGCCTCCCCAAGAGTACACACGGCTCAGAATGCCAACACACTTTTCTCCAGCCCACAAGGTTAGTGTGTTACTCATGCCACAGTGCTAGGCCGCGCCTTTAGCAGGGCTGGCCAGACAGCACACCCACCTTCCTCCTCTTTCATCCACTTCCTCCAAACCCTGAAGCTTTTTACTTTATCTTTGGTCAACAAAACACAGACATATAAAAAATGGGTGTATAGATACGTAATGCACTGATGTCTTGAGCAACTGGAGGTGCCCTACCAACAACAGTACCTGAATATGGATTCAAAACTGGCCTCAAATCTGTGCCAAGTGGACTAATCCACCACGATAAAGAGAAATGATACAAAATAGCAGGTCAACGCCATGCCAACAACAGAGACCGTCTAGCCACCACCGATGACCTAATTGATATGGTGCCTCCTATGGTATGAGACTCCATTTGAACAAACGGAAAACAAAAAAAATCAGGTTCATCTACCCACCCAGCCCCATGGCCATACTTATTTCCACTAAGCCGTAGGGGGGTAACAATGTGCTGGTAGATAAAGGCCAGCATGCTTAACTCTGCGGCCGGGAGATGCTCCTTTCCATTACCTAATGTGCAGCTTAGAGGTGGGCGCAAAGAGGCTTTTGTGTCATTATGCAGATTGTCAGGGGCGTGGATACTGGCTGAGTGACTAGGGGTTGAGTAATATCAGCAAGAGTGTGTTTAGCCGTTGGTGAGTGATGAGGCTGTTAGCGATAGTTCTGCTGTCTGGCGCTTGGTGTGTTCCTAGCGTTTCAACTCTGCACAGTGCGCACACACCTACTGCAAACATGATGCACCTCCGGTCAACGAGCGGTTGCCATGTTACAGCCACAGGACGAGTCGTTTTCAGCCACTCCTGCTAAGTGTTATCAGCAAGCGCGTAATCAAGGGGCAGTGTGCTTAACAATGACCATGGAAAGGAACAGCAGATGTAGAGAGGAGCTCAACAGTGTTGTGGCGGTGACTCCATTCATGATCAGTCAGACATGAAGATGATAACCAAATAAAGAAAAACAGTCACTCAGGTTATTATTCAATGACTTCATACAGGCGCCACCTGACTCTTAACTAAATGAAAAAGCAGCCACTGACTCTCATCCATTCACTCATTTAAATACCCAGTCTCTCATTCACTCAATCTCTAACATGACTAACTCACTTCATGAAGGAGGACATCATTTACACCAAGGAAGGTCAGATGGTAAACTTTGTGCAACACCCCCACCCTCCCCCCGTGCATCTGTTATTCATCAACCTCCAGGACACTCCCACACCATCCAGGGCTGCAGACAGAGTCATTTCACCCTCCATTTCCCCTTCCCCCCCCCCCCCCCCCCCCCCCGTCTCCATCCCCCGACTCCCCCAACCACCTGCCATCTCCCAGCCAGCCAGACCCCGCCATCAGTCGGCCACAGAGTCTCCAGCATCCAGCCTTGAGTGATGAAGAGCATGCAGGAATTAGAGGGCCCTGCAGCAATCAATACAATCCCCAACACAATAGCCAAGTGTGGATATGAATAAACATGAAGCAAGCAGGGTCCTCCATGTTGTGCACACGCACCAACCGCTCCTTTTAGAGAGTCTCGTCTTGGATCCCAGAACGTTGTGTACTCGGACTCGGGAGCGTGTGTTGGTGCGCCGGGGAGGTCTGGCCTTCTTCAGCTGATGAACAGATGCCACTGCCCGAGAGGCCCTGAGCTTTTATGGCGCTGCGAGAGCCAGAAGCGTGGCCACGGACTGCATTAGTGACAGTTTGTGTGGTAAACAGAGCCACATTGTGTGTGCGCGTGCGTGCTTGTGTTTGTGCGTGTGTTTGCGTGTGTGTGTGTGTGTGTGTGCACAGTGCGAGGAGTGAGGAGTTCAACAATGGCCAAGTCACTGGGCCTTCTGTCTCTCGGGCCTACGCTCACTATTGTGACACGCTAGTACTGGAGTGGGTGAATCCACTGGACACATGAGCGCCACTGCAATTAGCTCTAAGTAAGCCAATCCTCATAAAGGAGGTCAATGACCACTGTGGCATGATGGCCACATGTTGCACCACACACATTTGTAGCATTTATGGCCATTATAAAATGCAGTCCGGTATGATTGAGGGGTCCTGGTATGCCTGCGCTCTCCTGAGAGTCAGAGGTACTGGACTAGCATTCCATTTCCAAGTCCATTTCATCAAACTGGATTTCTGTCTGAGAAGTTCTTGACCTTTTCAGCAGTAGGGGTCAAGTACACATGTCTATGGTAACCCTGTATTGCTGAGAAATGCTTTCAGATTGCAGGAGGGCATACACTACACAACCCCCCTGGATTACTCAGGTCATTTGAAAAGACCAAGGGGTGTGAGTGAGGGAGATAACGGAAAAGTTACACCAAAGGAAGTGTGAAAGAAAGAGAAAGGACGACAAACAGAAGCAATGGGAACAGAACACTAAGAATGAGAACCGACTCTGCGAGAAAGAGACAGAGAGACAGAGAGAGAGGAGCGGAAGGAGGGAAAGGGGATCAGCACAAGAGTGTGATCAGGCATGTTATGAGAAGAGCCAAAAGCAAACACGAGGCAATAACGAGACGACTCCACTCGGGGGAAAAAAAGGCCAATTGCTTGACCGAACCTGCGAACAAACAAACAGGCGAGTGTTGAAGGCAGCGGCGTCTTGGCTGTGCGGTGACTCAGGTAGCCCAACATAGAGCCCCATGCGGTGCGGTGCTTCCCCGCTGCTCGTGTGTGTGTGTGCTCTCAGAGCAGGTGGCCCTGGGTGCGCCCGCAGCCATGTGAATGGAGCCGGCAGCCTACTGCGCACCGCCCAAGTCTGAGCCTGAAACAGCCCAATGACTTAACAGGGGGAGTGTGTGTGAGTGTGTGTGTGTGTGTGTGTGTGTGTGTGTGTGTGTGTGTGTGTGTGTGTGAGTGAGCAAGAGATTGAATGTGCATGTTATTGGTTGGGTTGTTTGCTGGTGAGGAAGTGTTTGTAAGTGTATGTGAATATGAAAGAGAGGAGGAGTGGAAGGGAGGGGGTTGAGAGAGAAAGTATGTTGTGTGTGTGTCTGTGTGTGTGTGTGTGTCACCTGTCTGAGAATGGATGGCACTGATGGCCCAAACAGAACTAGGACCAGTTGTCCTGCCAGTTGTCCTGCCAGGCTCCAAAACCCTTAAAACATCCACTTTAATTGGCCATTCAGCCATACTCAACTCCCACCGAGAACAAGCGACACATTCTCAGGATCTCAGCTTTCAGTTCATGTATGTCACCATCATGTATACAGGCCCAGCCTCTTCTATAAATACCACCATATCTGTACATTCTCTCTGCATCCGTTGGAACAGAAGCTAGTTTTCAAAAGCATTTTTTTTCCACTGGCCTCAATGTCTGAAGAGGCTATTAAAAATACGTTTTGAAGGCCTCTGTTGCTTGATGCACTAATTTGGCTGCTGCCTTCATCAGAGAGCTGCTTTAATCCAAAGTGACACTTGAAGAATGAGACCAGGTCGTCAGTTTTGTTAGCACAATGTCCCAACTAGTCAAGCTACATGGGCTTAACAACCTCCAGTCATTCACCAGGTTACACCAAGACATCAAGCAGAGGCTTAATATAGACTCAAAGAACCTTTTGGTAGTACAGGGTTCCCAACAACCGGAAACTGTCTACCTTATAAAACCTTCCGATGTTACATAATGTATGCAGTAGGTATCACATCACTTAATTCGAGATAAGTTATGGGTAGATAATGCGCCACACAGTCTGTGTGCATGTGTGTGTGTGTGTGTGCTCATGCACGTACATGTTCTAAAGCCTGCAGACAAACGCAGATGTAATTTCATGCTTTAAGCTGTACAAACTCTACTATCAGCAATACGCACTATTGTTTGCAAGCTTATCAAGCATGCATCTCGCCCAAAAGAACAGAAACAGAACCTACCATGATAGAACAACAGAGAAGTAGGCTATACACAAACAACAGGATTGAAGTAACTACAAATTTATTTGCCAGCTTTTTTTTCTCTCAGTAGTAAAAGCACTGGTAGTTGACTACCAATCTGCTAGCTTAGAAATCTAGACGCACCCTAGCGGCAGCAAATTACATTTGCTTCCAGGGCTAGTCTAGCAACTCTCCGTTGGCTTGTGAGCTCGAAAAATTAAACTTCTATCAGGCCAATCAAATCGTGTATAGAGTCGTTAGGCGGGCTTAACATAATGATTGATGGCAGAGTTGCAACGGTTTGGCTTAAATTCCCTGCTACTTGAAAACAAAGAAGATGGATGTTGCTGTTGGCCAACAGTGTGACACAAGTTAAGCTTGTTTTAAGTTGGCAAAAGTTTGAACTAGCCAACTAGCTCCGCTGGTGGGAAAACGCATGGGACTCAGCGCTGTCCTATTGTGTGCAGAGGGAATTTGAAAGACAACCGATTATCCCGCCCCTCGGACTGAGCACTGCAAACGGTGAGTACCCAGACCCTACATTTTAATGTGGGACTGGCTCGTCAGGCTACCAATCTGCTGTAAATGTGATAGTAATTATTTTAGGGTTTCATGCTATTCAGATAGGTGTGAAGTAGGTGTGAGTAGATGTGTCTGATGCCATCTGGAGAACCAACCATGTGGGATTGTTTTGCCGCCAATTCTTTCTTTGTTTAACCCATACAAAAGTGACTAACTTGCACTGTAAGAAGAACATGGAGAACTGAAGAAGAGAGAGAGAGGTTGATCCAGAGGCCATGGCCTACATAGACCATAGACCATTTTTACCCTCTCTGCTTGTAACAGAATAAACCTGATTCCTGAGTGTTCCTGAAGTTTGCCAGTCTAAGTTAACATTAAGTAATTATTCACCACAATTACTTTAGTCTTTTACCTTCTTCCCGCTCCACTCCATTATCTATTTCCCTCTTTATTTGGAGCAGCGAGGCCAAACTGAGACGCTTCGAACAGCACAGCTGGTCTGGGTTAGGACAGAAATGACGGAGGCTTGTTCCTCCTGCCCAGACGCTGAACTGGGTTGAACTCCAGCCCCCAGGGACCATGAGAGCAGAGCAGAGCAGACGGCTACACAGAGGCGCCACACCTTCACCACAGAGGGCACAGGAAACAGGAAACCTCTTTAGGCCATCCTCTGCACCAGGAAACATCAGTCATCATTAAAAAAAACGCCATGTCATGGTCGGGCAGCCATATTTTGGGCAAGGCTGACCACCCACTCCCAAAATACCTCAAATACACACACACACACACACACACCAGGAGGAGTGCCAAGCTGAGAGGACTATTTTTGACCGTTGTTGGTAAGCCCTTCCCATGATGCATTCTGTTTTAAAATCAGTGGGTGACAATGGGCGGCAGGGAAGCTGCTTAAATCACATAATTATTTCCTATTTCCGAACATCATCATCCCCCCACAGGTATGGGGAGTGTTAGCGTGTTAGCGTGGGAGTGTGAAATAGAGGGGAGGGAAGAAAAGGGCAAAAACAACAGATGAGAGAGAGAGAGAGAGAGAGAGAGAGAGAGAGAAAGAGAAAGAGAAAGAGAAAGAGAGAGAGAGAGAAAGAGAGAAAGAAAGAAAGATAGATAGATAGAGATAGATAGAGAGAGGTGGATTGAAACAGAGAACATGAATACAAATAACAAGTGGAGGAAATGGGATGGTAAGAGACTTCAAAAAAGAGACTTCAAAAGTGGCATGTAAAACAGTTCCTTCTAAAAAGCTAGGAAAGGTTTACTCCTCCATCCATTAGAGTGCTTGCACTGTCACCCTACCTACTGAAGTACCAGCCTGAGCCAGGAATGGCCATTGCCATCAGACTAACTGTTATGAGTTTCACCTTCACACGTTGTTGCACTTTATTCACAGACATTAGCGCGTCTCCTCGGCTACGCCACTAGACTCATCTGCGGCTCTCTCAGTCTGTTCACCGCCTGCCTCAGTCTGGATGTTAGCATCCTCATCAATTTCCTCCTGACAAGCACAAACAATGTGTCTCTTTCTCCAACACCCGGAATATGTCACGCTTGTATCAGATGCGGCATGAACAATGCAATAATCGGATCAGTCAATTTCACATTCCAGTAGATTTAAAAGGCCAAGTCGAGCTCAGAACAGAGATCCTCGCTCATTAAGCAGTTTATTTAAGATCTTTAAACTCAAGACACGGGGCATAAAAGAGTATCTGAAGGGAAATTAATTTGTGCAAAAAACTGAGCACCTAAGCATTTCGCTCATGGTTAATAAACTAAGGGACATTCTACAAAAGGGTTTCCAAAGGTCTGGCTGTTCAAAAACATCAATATTACAGGTACATCCAAGAGATGGACACCAAGAGGTCATGAGCACTGAAATGGCCAACACTGGCCATAGATCAGACTCCATCTCATAACACACTGGCTGCTAAATCACATATTACATGTGTGCAAAATGACAATGTCAAACAAACAAGTTTGTGAAAAAGAGAGAGAGAGAGAGAGAGAGAGAGAGAGAGAGAGAGAGAGAGAGAGAGAGAGAGAGAGAGTGAGTGAGTGAGAGAGAGCGCAAGCGAATGTTCCAGACTGCCTTCCATCCTAAAGCCATCTGGTTCTGATCTGCTGCTAATGGGCAGATAGGGCAAATGAAGATAGCAAGGAAGGGACAAAGGAAAGATAAACAGACACTGTAGAGCGATAGACAGAAGGGGGGGGGGGTGGAAAGTGTGTGGGAGGGATAAATGATGAAAGTGTGAGAGACAAAGTCATGGTGAGCGGGAGAGATGGACAGGGAGCAGAACATCTGAAGGGTCAGAGAGAGGAGGCCGTAATGGACACA
Organism: Alosa sapidissima; assembly: GCF_018492685.1. Lineage (NCBI taxonomy): Eukaryota > Metazoa > Chordata > Actinopteri > Clupeiformes > Clupeidae > Alosa > Alosa sapidissima. The sequence goes on from NC_055975.1 coordinate 8,367,548, forward strand.
GAACAACAGAGCACATAGATATCTGAAGAACAGAAACACAGACAGAAGAGGAGGGTCCAAGATGAAGGGCGAGACGTGAACGGGCAACGCAGTGGCACCGGTGAGGGTTTGACAGGCCGAGGGGAGATGGAGCTGGAGAGCCCTGTGGCCGAGGACAGCATGTCCGTGGAGCAGCATGATGCAGCAGTCCAGGCCGAACCTTCAGACGCACGCAGCCCGAAGGTTGCTGACAGGCTGAGAGCGGCTGCTTCCTGCCTGCTTAGCATTCATCCGGCGCCTCAGAGAAAGAGCCTAACACCGGGCTCTGCAGCTCACTACCGCTTGGAGTTAATCTCTAACGGCGCTCGCGCTCTCTCACACACACACACTAATGAGCCTGACATCTGAAGTCACCGTGTTGTTGCTGTGCTCAGCTCGTAGCAATTTCACTCCTCTGAGCCACCCAGCAAGTTCGAAGATCAAGTTTGTTGGCCACTTCATAGAAGCACTGGAAACTATTTAACATGTATTGGGCCAGCTGCGTTTTTAGCTTTACAGTGTGTGTGTGTGTGTGTGTGTGTGTGTGTGTGTGTGTGTGTGTGTGTGTGTGTGTGTGTGTGTGTGTGAGTGAGAGTGAGTGAGTGAGAGAGTGTGAGAGAGAGTGTGACCACTCTGGGTGGGCCAGACGCACAGTCTGTAATCAGCCAGCAACCAGCCTTCTCTGCCTGGGCACACAGTGAACCTAAAGCCCCTCTGCTCCCCTCAGCTGTGTGTGTGTGTGTGTGTGTGTGTGTGTGTGTGTGTGTGTGTGTGTCTAGAGAGAGGCGTACAGGCAGAGCCGGCAGCGCGGGCACAGGAAACATGGCAGGCTGCTGCAGAGCGTTGCGGTGCTGCCCGCGTGGCTATAAATAGCACTCGTTGGATTTCCCCCCCGACCCAAACACAACGCTCTGCTTGTCAATCAGTGGAACACAGAAGCAGCGCGAGAAAAAAAAAAAATCCCCCTCCACACACACTCATGCAATGCATGCAAAGCTACAGCAGTCCCCTCAACTGGGTTATGTCATCTACCAGCTCTCACTGCTGCCAAGTGACAGTGAAAAAGGCAAACAAGTCACACTCTCTCCCTCACACACACACCTACTCATTCATTGAGCCCCAATCAAATTAAGCTGCGCAGTGCTTGTGTGTATATGTGTGGCCTTGTGTCTGGCAGGGCTCCTAGCAAACATTCATGAAGTGAATAAGTGATAATGATTGCTTGCTTGTGAGTGAGTATGTGTATGTGTGTATATGTGTGTGTGTGTGTGTGTGTGTGTGCGCGTGTGTGCATGCATGTGTGTGTATGACGTAAGTTCCATTCTGAGCCCTGCCTCCAGCTGTAATCTTCGGCAGTGGAATCATCCATCTCTCCGAATGCAAAGTGACACCGCCTCACTCATCAAACACCCAACTGTAACTCTGCCCCCCACAATTCCATTTCAAAGTCAGCTGGCACAGTTCTTCTGAGCCACACACACACACACACACACACACACACACACACACACACACACAGCAAACCTGTTTCAATCAGCACAGATTCATTGGACCACCAGACCATTGCACATGCAGCCTAATCCATTTGTGCAGGCAGGTGCTTGACTATCTGTGGGAGCGGTCATGCAGGAAAACTCAATGATATGGTGGAGCTCTTGGCCACAAAACCTGTTTGGCAGATACAGATGTTCCACACCCTCCCAAACTGGCTTGATCACCAATGTCTTGGGACATAGGAGTTTCCCTTAGATGTGCAGTGTACCCTGCCATCTCAAGCCATGTGCCTCTCTGATCTCAAACAATGGTCATTTCAGATATGGACACAACTGTGCAGCACAGCAACACTAAAAACATGTCAGAACATAAAGGGACAGTAGAACCAATCCGATGATGAGCGGTAGTCTTTGGTAAGACTGTCTCCCGTGCCAATAATGGAAACCAGACACGCATCTATAATACATGGGAACACAATACACACTTACAAACAGTTTTGTGGTGGATTAAATGTTTACCCAGTAATGGTTGTTGACAGGTCAAAAACAGCAAAGGAAAGCAGAGAGAAGTCGTCCAATTCCCATCTCCGTGACCAACAGGCCATGGGGGAAACTGGATGCCCATCCCTGACAGAAGACACAATCAATGGACCAACATCACAGATATTCACACTTGAGTATAGTTTTCCCTTCCAGTGAAAACTACATCCAATCCACAGCCAAGATATGAGCTCTTGGATTGGGGCGTTTGTAGCTTAAAAAAGAACATCCAAAACTGCCATCGAATCTCCGGCGCCTTTTAATAGACTTGGGGGGGGGGGGGGGGGGGGGGGAGTGTTAGCATCGACGCTACAGTCAATCCCATTACTGTAACTGTCACTGAAATCGGATGCCATGTGTGGGGCTGACAGCCAAGGAAAAGCCCATGACTGCGCAGAGAGGTTGCAGGGGCAGAGACGGATGTGGAGACACGGTCTCAGGCGCACTGCGCTGCGTCGATCTCCCCTCTCTTTCCCCCCTCTGGTGGCTTAGCGGGCTTTAACTGTGCGGGGCAAGAATCCATGGGGGTCTCGCCTGGCGCCCTGCCCCAAGCCCACAGCCACAGTGAGTCATCCATGGTGACAAATCCCACCAGAGCAATCCCATACTGGCATTTCCACAAGCCCATGCTATATTTACTGGGATCCATGGACGCCTGCTAAACATGCAGTGCTCAGTGTGAGAACCGTGAACCACATACAGTCAAGTTTTCTGGTCTTGCAACAAGGTAGGGATTTTAAGTACAGAACTAATGTCAGTAAAGGTGAAAGAAGGGGTAATTGTTGTTCTGCTTCTTTAGAAGTGATTCACAGTGTTTTGAGGACAGCGTAAGGACTAGGAGCATCAGAGTGGGTTGTGCAACTTAGAAATGAGTTAAGTTCTCCAGGCTCAAGAGCTCTCACATGCCAGAGATTCTTATTCTTCTCTTGTTCTTTAAATGCAGCCCTGTGCCTAGACAAATATAGCAAGGCACGCATAGTGAAGGTTACTGCACTTCATTTCCACTGCTCACATCCATCTTATATGTGAGGGAAAAACTGCCTTTAAAGAATTGTTTGAAATGAAATCCATTTAAAGGTTAACTCAAAAGGCTACTTTGGAGGTTAATAGCCTTGTACATTTTAATTCCATCCAGTCCATTTATTGAGATGTTTCTCAAGTGCAGAGCCTGTTACCTTGATTTGAGTCTACTTGCTGCAGTATACAGTAGGAAGGGTCCCCTCAGTAATTCCAGATGTATATCAAACACAAGCAGCATTATAACCATTCAGATGAGCACTGGTTCTGCTCACAATCATGTACTGGAGGTAACAACCATAGCTTTAGCTTTAGGCATGACATGAATGACAAAACCAACATCTAAAATCTCCACAGACTTGACTAGATTGGGAGAAGTGGTTAAGGTATCAAGTAGCATGCTGTGTCGTCAGATTCAGAGGCAAAGGCAAGTTTCCTTTTTTTCCCCAACAGCAGTGGCGTGCCTTTCATCTAAATGTTCTCAATATGGACAAGGTCCCCAGTCATTCTCATTGCAAGTAATGGCTACACAAATGCTTCAATATGATCCATTCAGATCCCTATGTATTATAGGATTCCTGTGCACACAGGTGAACCTACATGTTGCTGTATTGCCAGCATCTGCTTAGATCTTTCTTTTGTTGTTCTGCAAGGATTCCATCTATATCCACATTCCACGCCCATATTCCACAACTTTTATGCACCAATTACAATTCTATTATAGCTTTATGTGAGGCCCTAATGATTGTTAAAATATATAAATATAAAAATATATTCCCTAAGAGCCAACCAGACACACAGGGCTACACTGAAGGTACAACTTCCTGAACAGCCTGTATGGTTCTAAAGAATTTCTGAAGCAATACAATCCAAATCTTTACAAATGCAGTTTAAAAAGTCTATGAATATCAGGATATTATTAACTCTAATAGGCCTATAGTGCAGAATTCTATAGCCTACCCTTGTGGGATTAAAGAAGAATGAAAGGTATGAATAATTCAAGTCTGTAGTCAGAAAAAACACAATGAAAATAAGGGAGGGTAATAAATCTGCAGAAGAGGTACGGCCACGTGATGTTAAAACTTTCTATAAATGGCAGTAGGAATAAGTCAGCCCAGAGCTTTTGGCTAAAAAGTGCCTCTCTCTCTCACAGACAGGTTGGAAGACACGCGCAAGTCTGAGGCTCAAAAGTACCACACTTATTGCCTCAACCACACCCTACGCACATCCCCCTAATCACCCATCTACCTACCCTACTGCCCTCTACGCCTGCCCGCACCCACCCAAACCATGAAGGCTGCACTTCAAAAGGAGCTTTCGGGGAGCTTTGGTTACCCCCCCCCCCCCCCACACACACACACACACACGGCCAGGTGTTGCAGTGCGTCTCAGAGTCGCTTCATAGACAATTTCAACGGAGGAGAAGACACACGTAAGCTTTTTATGCCACTCCGTGTACTTCCCGGCCCACACTGATGAGGGGCCAACACCCTACACGCAAAACTTGAATAAAAAAAACAAAGGAAACAACCAAAACAACAAACTGCTAGACCTACGCCTCCACCGGGGGCTGGATACAGCAAATGTTCAACATGATCCTCTTAAAAAGGGCTCCGAAATGCAGGATGTTTTTTATCTTACAGGGACGAAGCTGCAATTAGCCTCGCGGCAGGAGAGAAGGCCAACAAAACATCAGCGAACAGCAGCTTAGTCCTCTCAGCACTGGGATACGTACGTGTGTGTATGTGTGTGTATGTGTGTTTGTTGGTGAATGTGAGTGGGCACTACCGCCTCTCCAGCCCGTCCATCAGCAGTCAGCCTGGGCTTGGCGCTCACCCACCCACTCCCTCCCTCCCTCCCTGAGCTGAGAATCACAAGGTGGCAGCTGGCGCTTTTGTTCCGACCAAACAAATAGCCAGGCTCGTTCACTCTGTTTGCCCGCCGTCACGTTCGCCGCCGCCTGGCTCGCTGTGGGGCTTCGAGACGGACGCTCAACAGTCATCCGGGCGACCGGCAACGTTCCAGTTCATCTGGACCACAGAAGGAGACATCAAAGGAGGACAGAGGCTCGTCAGGGCCAGAGACGTCGTCTGCACTGAGCTTATCAATGATTCACTAGGACGTACACGCCAGGTGGTGGATGGATGGATGGATGGATGGGAGTTCGGCTGGTGACACAGACAAGGTTGAAAATTGTCTATGCATGATGTCTTTCCAAAAATAGAGGCTTGCCAACAACCAGGGTGGTAAGCGTTGGCCCCTTTTTTCAGTACGTGGGGTACATTTTATCGAGATAACTCTAGCAAGTCTGGCTGATGAGTCTTCACCAGTAGTACTGAATAGAGATGCAGACAATGTATTATGCAGTCTGGCCTGTCTACATGCACAGCAGCATGAAAGTTTTATTAGCATAGTGTAGCACGCTCTTTAAATGTTAAACAACTTTACATCTACATAGAATCTGACATTCTATAATAAACTATTTGTAGAGCAGAAACAAGTTGGCATAGTTTTTTACTATGATTGATAGTATCAATGAGACGTGAGCAAATGCACACAGACACACACCAGGAAAGGAAACTGGCTGGTGGTGTTGAACCAGCTTGGCAAGCCCGGCAGCGCGAGCTACTTATCCCGCGGGAGCCCTGCAATGAACTATTGTGCGCGCACACACACACACACACCCATTGATATCTTTCCATCTCCTTTTTTAAAACATAACCTAAGGAGGAAGGAACACACACACACACACACACACACACAGACACACACACACACAGACAAAATTGGGCCACAACCCAAAAACCCACACTTGTCAGCCGACTGCTTACCCAAGCAAGGAATTAGCATGCCTTCTGGAGAGGAGGCCTCGCAAGCCTCATATCTGAATTAGCAGCAGCTTCATTCAGAGAGGGTCTTACGTTCCCCCCATTTGCATTCCCACTCTTGCTTGGCTGCGCACTTCTGGCCCAGGTCTCCTCAGTCCTTCCTTGCCCGGTTCCCAGTGACTCACTCTCATTACCATGCAGCTGCAGTCAAAAAACAAAGTTTCCCATTGAGGAAGTCAACAGAGTTTCATCAGGATAACGTATGTGATGAATACAGTAAAGGCTTGGCAACTGAATAAAAAGGGGAAGGAAGGGTTGATAAGAGGGGGGAAACGAGTGCAGCCAGCCTCTAAGCCGGACTCTAATGAATGACCAAACCGCATCACGCAGCTCACTCGACATCGAGCATATGACACGGGTGAGGTCATCATTGCAATCAGTGCCATGGGTGAGCAAGCGCCAACTCCTCGGCAATACTAGTGTTTGCTCTGTCACACTGAGGGCCACAGACAGAGCTGGTAATACTACAGCTCTGAGAGCCTGCTAAATCAATGGCAAAAGCACAGTGGGCTATGTGCATACGAGGAGGATCTACATGAATTTGACTTGAATTACAGTAGTGCTAGATGAGTTTAATGGCTTTGTGGATTCACACTGTGTGGCGAGATGGAGAGAAAAGATGAGGGGGTCAGAAATCGGATTGTCATGCGGCTCCACACACAACTGTTGAGCTTCACACATTTGATGTTGAAATCGGGGGGGGGGGGGTGTCAGGTGTGACTGCCGATTGAAATCAAAGCGAATCTCACGTCTGCATGCACCGAGCTCAACCCCCGAGGAAGGTGGTGTGCTGGGCTTATTTACGGAGGCGTCCCTGAGGGCACAATGTCATCTGCGGATCTGCCAGCTGATCCACCCCAACAGTGGCACTTTAAAAATACCACATGCTTGCGGGCAAACGCTGCCACGCAATCAACACTCTCAAGTCAGATCTCCACACTGGGGGGGGGGGGGGGGAGGGGTTAAGCACACGAGCCAAACGGGAGCTCGGTTCCATAAGAGAGTAGTCTGATTAAAATCCTCGGACTGTTCAGCAGTCAGTCTGTTCCTCCCCTCCTGGTGTCCATCTCCACACACAGGCTTCTCCTCACAGTCACTCAGTCTTCCCGCATCTTCATCCCATCGCTGCTCATCCATTCATGGAGGCCGTGGTGAAGCCGGCCCGGGGGGGACGGGGGCCAGCTGTCTACTTTGGTTCCACATCAAGCGCAGCGACCCTCCCACCGAGGCCAGAGACCAGGGCAGGCCTGGTCAGCTTTCGGGCAGCCCAGCAAGGCTGGGGCCCCATACATGGCACAGTGCAGCGACGCTGGACTGGGATCAGTTCTTCTGCTACTGCTATCGATTCAGCTGTGCCACACTTGACTTTATTACAGTCAACTGTCTGCGACACTGTCAGCGGTGTTATATTATACTAGACAATTTCAATCATCAAAGCCACCATGCTAAAACCAGCCTTAAATGTTATCTTCGTAACTGTTCGCTGTGCAATTAGCTGTAATTCAGTCAATGCCTTGAGCAATTCTCAGCTTTGGTACTGTTATGGATGTCATTATGAGCTTTGCCCTTACTGACTGTCCCCTGGCCAGATCTTATAAATTTGCTTGTGCAAAATGAGCACTGTCCGGCTCAGAGCATCAGACAAGTGGCAGTGGGGTCTCCTCCCACCTCTCTTTCTCTCTCTGTCTCACTCTCTCCATCTCTCTCTCTCTCTCTTCCTCTAAAGCTTGTTGATCCGACCATCAGAGGCGCCGCAGCTGACTATAAATAGCCTGACAATCATTCTCCCCCAGAGGCCTGCTGCCACGGCTCGCTGCCCCTAAACACAAAAACACACGTATGTGTTTGTCACACACACACACACACACACACACACACACACACACACACTCTCCTTTACAGCTGGGAGCAGAAAGGTGATCGCTCGACGGAACTGACCGTCTGGCTTGGAGAGACGGGACTCCAACTGACTCAGGCCAGGAGCGCTGAACGCTCCCCCCTCATGTGGAGCTGAATGGTCCTTGATAGAACTCAAGTAGAGATGAACAGAATCTCTCTCCCTACCCCTCACTGTATACTACAGTGCTTGCATCTCTCTAGCAGTTCGATTCAAACCAAGGAGAAAAAGAAAAAAAGTTTCCTTTGTTGCTGAAAAATCCTCCACCGAGTCAGACTTCTTCGGCAAGAATTGATGCATTATTAATGGATCCCAGAAATAGCACACCATCCCTGCCGAAACAGAAATGATAGGAGGGCTGCCTCGTGAATCTAACAGAGATGCCAAGGAGACAAGTCACCTGCATCAAGTCCCTCTTCCTCTCCCTTCTCCTCCTCCTCCTCCATGGTGCTGAAGGTCATGCGAGGTGGGTCAGGAGCGGAAGCTGCAGCTCAGTCATAAAACCCATTAGGCAGCGACCGGCCAGTACACCTGCCTGATTGAGTCCACAACAAGTGCTTCTCGGCAATCAGTAAGAGTACAGTAAGGTTTGCAAGTGGCCTTGTGGGTATAAAGATAAAAGGGATTTTGATAACAAAAAATAAGAGGACTAGCACCCTAGTCAGGCACAACACTGCACCACACAAAGGAGACTGGTTTTAAATCATTTAGACAGTCACATGTCTCACATGTCTTCTAAACTCAAAATAACATTGATTTAACCTGCAGAGCATGGAATTACGAAACAAACGTGTTCTGCAACAAAACGTTTTGTCTGCAAATGTTTGTCTGTTATGTCTAGCAAAAAGCAGAGAGAGGGGCCTTCTCTACAATGCGGAATGTCAACTCTCTCCCTTGTTAGCTATGATGCTTTAGCCTCTTCCACTGACCATTCCACAACTCCCTGTACCCTAAGTGCACAACGCTCCTCCCCTTATCTTTGGCTTACATAACAAGACGTTTTGACAGGTCATGTCATCTCCACTCAATGTCATCCGTCCCAGTGTGTGTGTGTGTGTGTGTGTGTGTGTGTCAGATCTCTCATTGATGGGGTGTGACAATGCCTAAAGAAATTAGAGCAATTTGGTCAGCAGCTCAGAGAAGTCAAGAGCATACATTTAATACAGGCTTGCCATCTCCCAGTTTCGATACAGCCTTTATCTAAACTGTGTGTGGTCAGACAACATCTGAACAGCTGTACTCTGTCAGATAACAGACACTGTGCATAAACTGAACCCTGGTCATCTCCCAATTCAAAGAAAGGGATTTTTCCCCGTTCACAGATACTTTTTAATTCAAGTCACTAGTCATAGAGAATAACAAGGACCACCCTTGAACAATACTGGTAACATGTTTGTAAGGCACTTGAGGTACGAGGTGGCTTGCGACTAACAACTAAAGAACTGAAAAGTAGCGTACTGCTGAAGAGGTCACACCAGAAATTATTTGATGACATAGTGACTTAGGGAGAGCTGACATCCTTGTAAATTCTCTGCTTTGAGGGACAGGCATTGAAATTGCAGGAACAATCCTTCAGCGTCTCAGTTTTAGGAATTTTTCCACCAACACTCATATGATCGCTTGCTCTATTACTGCACAATAGTTCTTCACAAACTGAACTGAATTGAAGAACTGAATTGACCCTTAGGCTTTACAATACATAAGAGTTCTTTGTGAAGCATTCTTGGACTGGACAATACAGGACAGGACTGTATTATCCTTAGCAATCCATGTCGAATGGCTATGTTCCTGGGCTAATCCATTGGTAGCAAGACGCTGTCTTGGGAGGGTATTATGAATTGTTTAAGACAGTGCCTAGTCTTAAAAAGACTGCACTGTTCAACAAAAACTGCTCTTAAAATATGGGTATTGTGCTTATCATGAGCCTTAAGATCCACAAACTGAAAAAACATGATCCATTTCCTCTATGGCTATCCATTTCCTCTATGGCTATTTGGACTGTCCTTTATCTGTCCTTTACCTGACTGTAACCTTTACATAGGTTATATATCCACAAATAATTGTGTTGTGTTGTCAAATTAATTAAATTGTTGACAGTGTTTTATGAAGACAAATACGTAACCTTTACTCTTCGCTGACCATACCATCAAAACCCAGAAGAGCAGGTTCTCCACAGGGATCTCTGAGAGAGACAGACAGACAGACAGAGCGCGTGCATGCTCAGGCGAGATGATCCCAACGCCTCAAGCCTCTTTGGGGCCAGGTGCGATGGCCCTCAGGGAGAGCTCATTTTCGCACCAGCTTTTTACATTCAGAGATCAGAGGAGGAGGTGTCAGGGTTTGTCGCATTTTTATTTTTAGCCAGTGAATCAGAGGCGCGTCTGATGGAGAGCGAGGCCTCCCCCCTCCCGTCGCCCGCAACAACGCCACTGAGAGCCGACTGGAGAGTCTGTCACTTTTAACAAGAGGCCGTCCTCCACTCCCTCACCCTCAAACCTCTCCTTCCAGAGGAGGCCACCAATACTTACTTATTTCCTTCAAATTATCTTCACAGCTGTGTGAGAGGCCATCACAACCAGTGGTTTACATTTAACAAGAAATCCAACGCTGTTTGAGATTTACAAAGACTCCAGAAAAGGGATGGACCAAAAAAAAAGTGATAGAGTTGTACATTGTGCTCCTCTGAAAACATTTCCCAGTAGTAATGGAAATGTACATTTGAAATAGACTGGAGAATGTGTGTATGGGTAAATGCTTGAGAGTAGTTCCAGTTCCTGGAAATATGTATACATCTTAGCCACCGTCATGTACAGTATAAAACACACACTAGTGGTCCCCTTACACCACATTAATAAACACCATAAATCAGTGCCACAAAGACCAGAGATCAAACTGGTATGCCGTCAGCAGAGATGTGACTTAGAGGGATTGTGTGCAGCATTTATTTAATGGATGGAGGTGTTACAGTAGATAAATTCAGTGTCATACTGCAAGACAATCTGCCCGAGCGTAAAATCACCACGCAGCTGCATGGTCTCTAGGGCAATATCAGATGTTGGTTTATCAGAAAAGGGTAGTTCATTTCAGCTGAATTTCATTTCTGTTTATAGTAAACTGAGTTCACACCTGTAACGGAAAAGTACAGAAACTGGAGAAAGGTGTGTGTGTGTGTGTGTGTGTGGGGGGGGGGGGGGGGGGGGGGGGGGTTCAAGCAGGATATGGTCATTCATCATTTCCCAGTTCATTTCGAACTGACTCTCTTCAAGACGGAGATGATGAAGTTGTGATGATCTGTTATCCAGCAGTCCACACAGTCCTTCCTCTGACACTCACAGGAACTTGTGTCTAACACTTTTCACAGGCATCGGAGAAACAGCCACTGTTTGATGCAAGTGGGTTGACACATTCCCTTACTTATTTTTTTACTGATGAGTTTTACAAGGTAATCTTATCATATTGTTCAATAATTGCTCTTGACCGCTTATATGCTTTTAAAATACCTGCCAGTGCCAGTGTCCAGACATTACACTTCAATGCACCTTTGTTAAAGTACTCCGTGCATTTCCAGTCGGTCACCTAATCCTAATTACAGTGACAACGAGGCTCTCTTTTCTACGAAAATGTTATACCCTGAGAATATCACACAACTTCAAAGTCCTTCAGGAAGGCTTCGGGAAAGTATTTGCAGCAGACAAACTGTAAGACTTCAAAAAAAAAACTTTTACTTTACATACTGTTTTTATAATACCACTGCTATCTTACAAAAAAACTTTATTGTGTTTTGTGAGTTTGTGAATTGTGAGCCGATTTTGATTTCTAAATTTTATGCAATTAAAAAGCACAGTACACACTTTAATTTTTCTGAAGGTTCGAATGTTCAGATGATATTTCCTCTGGAATGGAGAGAGAGAGAGGGGTAATCTGACAGGGCCAGACTAAGACGTGTTTCCAGAGCGAGCTCTGAAAATGAACTGGTTGCTAAGCTACACCCCTGCAAGGCGCTGACAAAGAGGCAATCTCCTAGTTTCCCGGCTCCAGAAGCGAACACTCAGTTAAGTGAAGGGCCTGAGGGACAAACAGGCTAAAAAAATCACAGACTGCGGTCAACATGCAAGACTGAGGTGGAGGCTTATACATGCTGCATGAGAGCCTGCATGCATAGCCATGTATCCAAGTTATCAAATAGTATTCTCATTTGTTCATGCTCTGTGGCAGCTAGTGACTATAGAAGTGGTTCAGAAGGCGCAGTCAGTAGTCACTATGACTCAGCTCTGTTACCACAGAGATCGGTTTTATTTAGCCTTGCATACCGTGGTCTGGTTATATAGCCTACTTTTGATTAGAAATGTCATCAATCAGTGCCAATCAGCACAACAAAACTATTCGTCAGCTATGAACAATTCCAGGAATTTTCAAAGTTGTAAACTTTCCATGGGAATTAACAGGAATTAATGGTAATAAACTGGGAATTTTTTATATGGCAAGTTAGTCAATAACAGGGAACATAAATGTAGTGGACAAAACCCCATCTTGCAGCATTATATTAGTTAAAACAACCTGATTTAATGCAATTTCAGTCAAATGTATACTCTGCACATACGTCAATCATATGCACACAGCAATCAGCATAGGCTACTAGACATAAAGGAAACCTATGGTGCGTTCATGTTGCTCCCCGTGCGGCGCTGTTGATGCAGGCAGCTCACTGCGCCGGGATTAGTGTGTGCTTCACCTCACTGTGTGTACACTGTGTGCTGTGTGTGTTTCACTAATTCACGGATTGGGATAAATGCAGAGACCAAATTTCCCTCACGGGATCAAAAAAAGTATATATACTTATACTTATGTGCATGGGGGAAAAAAATTGCCAGTGTGAGAATAACTGCGAACAGGGTTTGTAAACAGAGTTGCCCAGTTACAGGCTTGTCGTCACTTTAATCTCATTTAAATGGTTGTACGTCATTCTGCATAAGAACTATGGGATGATTAATAACCATATGCTCATATTGCCTGTCTGATTAAGCTTGATAACTTTATAATCATAATCTATGAAGTTTGGGCTGTTATGTTATGTCATTATTTTTATATATATTTTTTAATTTGTTTTACCATTTTCTGGGATTCTGACTGGGCAAAGTGATAATCAGTCAATGTTCCAACCAATCGGATTTTGTTGTTGAGTGGCGTGGTACATCTTGGGCAGTTCAGTGGTTTCAATGTTGCTAGCTGAGCACGCTAATAAACCATAGGCAGAGAATGGGATTCCGGCTAGCATGCTAACTAGCTTTGTATGCTAAGCGAAAATACAAACAAACAAATCATATTGCTTATTACGAAATAAAAACGTTAATGTTTGTATATGAAACAGTTTGTATGAATTACCCAAAATTCCCAGTTAATTCCCATAATTTCCTTTAATTCCATTAAAATTTCCAAATTGGAATATTTCCAAAATTCCCCAGCTTAACTTCCCATGGAAAGTTTCTGGAATTTTTTCTGAAATGTTCCACCCCTTTGCAACCCTATCCAAGAGATAACTTTAAAGACAAATTGGGTGTAGGGGTGTAAAGTAATCAAATTATTAAAATGCTTAGGTTTCATTCATAAATTCACTACAAATAGCAATGGAATTTCAAAAGAGTTTTGACCATGTCTATCTAGGGAGAGGACTTTTAAAAAAATAATTTTTAATGATACATCAAAAAAGATGAGTCAAGTGTTTGTCAAGATTTCTCATAAATCTTACAAAAGTAGCACCCATAGAAACCAGTTCATTCAAACAAAAATTGAGAGATGGCTTTTCAAAATGACACACAAGAGTGATTTCCACTGTTGAAGGTATTTCAGCCCTCCTGGTAGGCCGACTTGCCTCCAGCGGATAGACCAAGTCCCATAGCAAACACACCTGCTGGATTGGTATACCGTTAATAATTTATTGGAATTGCACAGGTCTGTCCCACGAGACCTGAGAGATTTCAAAAAGCCTGCTACCTACTGTAAGTGAAATTAAGACCTGTCCACCTAATAGATAAAACAAGGTTTCAAACAGGTCCATGTTTTTTAAAGATTTCCTCTAAACTTAACTCTGGTGGCACAGCAAGACAGCAGCATTTGAGTCAGCATTGCTGTATGTTGGTCAGTAGGACCTCACTACAAACACCCCAGAAAAGCACACATAAGAGCCATGGCCTACTGGTTAGCACTTCGGACTTGTAACCGGAGGCTTGCCGGTTCGAACCCCGACCAGTAGGCACGGCTGAAGTGCTCTTGACCTAACCCCCTCACTGCTCTCCAAGCGCCGCTGTTGTTGCAGGCAGCTCAGTGCGCCGGGATTAGTGTGTGCTTCACCTCACTGTGTGTTCACTGTGTGCTGAGCGTGTTTCACTAATTCACGGATTGGGATAAAGGCAGAGACCAAATTTCCCTCACGGGATCAAGAGTATATATACTATACTTATATAAGAACCAACTAAACTTGTCCCCTCCCTGCCTGGCCATACACTGGCATGGGTCCAGAGATCCAGATCACCCTCTGGGCTAGAATGGTGAATCTAATCAATACTCATTAAACTTTATCTTAATTTCCTAGTATCTGAGAGGAACTAAAATATTTGCTTTCGGTAAACATTTTTGGGACCTTGACGGTGCCCTATAGTCGGCTGGTTTCCAGGCTAGGTGCCCTAGTAAGAACAGCCAAATAAAGAATTTGGATGAACAAGCAGGGTACAAATGAAGTGACCATTTGTCCTGTCTGGGGGGCTGCCATTAAAATCAAAGCACATAATAATAGTTTATCATCTAAGCTCTCTGTTGCTTTATGACAGTAATTAGAACTCCTAATGAATGAGAATTTGTGGTGGCATCATTTCACTATTAAAGGAATTATCCAGAGTAAAATGCACTTTAGATCAATTTACGGATGATTGGGAGTACATACGTTGAGTTGACATCAAAATCATGTCATTCGGATGTTTTGAGAAAGTTCGATTTTACCGCTTTTAATCAAAACTCGTTAGCCTGGAAGTGACCCGGGCATGTCATTTCGCTGCTACAAAACGGATAGAGAGTCCAGAATGAATTTCATCATTTAGGGGAAAGTCTGACTTCTACGGACTTTCCCCTAAAGATGGCAGCTGCAGCAGCAACATTTCCGGAAAAGGTACTGGCTTGATGAAATTCATTCTGGACTCTCTATCCGACCACATAAAGACCTCGGGATACTTCGGTTTGGCTTTAGGGACCCTCTACTCACTACCACGTAAGTGTAATGTTGTTTGGAACTGTAGAAGAGGTATAAAAATAGCGTTTTGTAGCGGCGAAATGACATGCCCGGGTCACTTCCAGGCTAACGAGTTTTGCCTAAAAACGGTAAAATCGAACTTTCTCAAAACACAATCGAATGACATGATTTTGATGTCAACTCAACATATGTACTCCCAATCATCCGTAAATTGATCTAAAGTGCATTTTACTCCGGATAATTCCTTTAAGCCACTTCAGGTTATAAGCTACAATTCACATTTGAAATGACACAACTGCCTGGCATTGCATCAAAACAAACTCCCCATTTTTTTGATACACAGGAAAAACAGGTCAGAAATGCTTGTTATGAACAAGTAATGGCCTGGATCTCACACACCAGGGCAAAAATAATTGCCTGCTGAAAGGCTAATAGTTTTAGTCATTAAAACTCAAGCTGCATCAGTCGGAGTGACCCATACGCGTTCATGGCATCGTCGGAGGTTGCACTGTGCCGCACCTCGAAATCAATCAGTGGTACAGGTCCTCCCGGAGGGGTACCAATTAAATGAGTGAGCCAGAGGAGGGTAGTATGAGCGTCCTCTGAGAAATCCGGGCTTAGCGGTGTTCGCCTGCTGGGCTCTCCATGGACACAGGGCAGGGGACCCGAGCTCACGCTTGTTACCAGACCACACCGCTGTTTGCAAAAACACAGCGTTAACAACGGGGTAAAACAAAGAGCAACTTTAAAGCTAGTCTTAGCTTTCGGCCAGGATCAAAAATACATTAAATGGCTCTACCCTGTAGTGCAACACGAGGCCAAAAACATGGGCAGCCTCATCCAGACCTTATTTCTGCCAAAAGGGATTCTTCAGTCCTCCTCCTGGGTGCCCCCTGCTCTTCACGTCTGTCTGTCCCACTCTGCATATCTGACTTACTCTGCTGACTTAAACAGATTGTCAGTGCAGGTGGGTCGGGGGAGTGAAGGAGGATCAGGATTGAGACCCCCCCCTGTCTTACTCTAATCACAACTTTCATTCTCACAATAATCCTATCAAATGGCAACACTCCATCTCCATAATGAAACAGGGAGCGCAGGGTGGAGTGTCTTCATCAGAGTTTTATGGACAAACTGCATGCGGCCTGTCAAAGCCTGACACAAAATCATGTCTATACCCAACAACACTCAAGGCTGTGTGGGAGCCAGCTGAGAGGTGAATAATGCTGCATTCCAGACAACTCGAAAGTCAGATATTTCCAAGTTGGAATCTCCCAATTTCATTCCAGACAAACTGAATGAAATCTAGGCTTACTGAAGGTCTAGACTTATGAACTCCTCCTGGGAAAAAGTACAATGGAACGGCACTTGAAGTCGGGGTTCCCACTTCTGAACTCGAGGTAAGTCGATCTACCCCAATTTCAAGGTTGGAATTGAAGTCCGACCTCCTACATCCAAGTTGTCTGGAATGCACCATAAGTTGTCAAGCTGAACAACCAACTGCTTGAGTGTGTGAAAGCTTTGCTTGCAAGAATAGCAATTTCTGCTTTGATGAGCATGGCTCCCTTCAAAGGTCAACAACAAGCAGCCAGGAAGTGAGGAGGTGTTAACTCAAGAACAAATCTCTGCCTCAATGAAACTTACTACTACTGTTGATTAAAATGTCAGACAGACACCACTGCTTCAGGATGTAAATGTGCATGCTCACTAAAGCTCATAGCCAATTCCTGTACGTGTGAACACACCCATTCTCTTTCAATCTAAACAGTCTCTGCACATATCAGATCTTGTTTGTTTACTAAATGCTAGGATTAGACTTCTTGTGTTACATAATGAGGATGTGCCATCTGGTTTTAAGTAGTAGTAGTAGCCTAGTACTGGATGGCCCCCCAACAACAACAGCAACTTGATCACTCCACTTATTTCCTATGGCAGGCATTTCCTTATGACATAAACAGGAAACAATGTCTCTTGTAATCACATAAGTCTGTTTCTGTTGCTGTATGGCACCACCCTACCATCATGACCCTGCCACGGATTTGCATACCTCTGCTCATGTCCTAAAAAGACATTGTGGTTTTCAACTGTGATAGCAAACAGAGCGGTTTCTAGTTTAAAGACAGATTGAGACTGTGGAGCTGGCAGTCAAAGCAGGGGGAAACGATGCCAAGGCAAAGCACATCATTTATTTAGCACAACTGAATGCAAGGAGAGCTAAGGCCTTATGACATAATCTAGGACGAAATAACAGTTGTAGCACTGGAGGAACAAAAAAACGGGGGCATAACCAATCATAGGCATAACCATCACTCAAGATAGGATCGTACTGTTCCTAACCACTCGTGTAAATGTCATGTCATTAAGTGTAAATTAGATCTTGGAATATGTGTTGGGATAAAATGGAGGATGAAGCACTCGCATAGCAAGCAGAAATTACTTGTTTTTTCTTGAACATCAACACGCATGTTGAAAGGGATCTTGTGACAGCTTGGTTTGACAACGTCCTTGACCTGGCCATGCCAGGGAAGAGAGTATGCTTGACTGTAAGTGTAGACCTTCTGTGACATTTACAACAAAGGGGTTCAAACACAAACTCTGCTAAAAAATGGGGGTTGGCAACAACCACATGTTGATGGAGAAAGCAGAACATCATATTGTTACCTTGATTAGTCTCTAAAGTAAAGTTTGAAGGTCCACTTCTACATGCAAATGAATGCAGTCAGTCACTGACTTCAATGTCAAACTGATCTCAAAATGTGGTATTACTACAATCACAGAAAAGATAATGGGGAGCAGGTGGAAACATGTTTTTACATTCAAATCCAACATAATTTTAATATCTAAATGTTGGTCAGGGAAGGTCTGAACACTTGGTCAATTTTCCATATTTTCCTTGGTTAACCCAGCAATTTACCAGTTGACAGAAAAAGCTTGAAGTGTCCATAGTAACAGTCACGCATTCATCATTAGTTTTGCATATACATTTGGATACCCTGCCAGGAAACAAAAAGTTGAAATGCCACATTCCAGAGAAAGTAAGAATAAAGAGGAGGAATGGGCACGTCTCAACATGTAGTTCATGAGTTGATTCCGGATTCTGACCTATAGAGAAATGTAACTCATTGCCACTGAGTCCAGAGGAACAAAGCCCAGGGCCTGGGTGGACGTTTCACTGCCAAGGAGATAGTCTGAGACAAATGTCCCCTACTCTTACAGAAGTATGTGGGTTGCAATAGGCTACTCCCACCCACCCAGTAGACCTGTACCGGTGCAACATTTGGGGGCTTAGGCTACAAAGTCTGAGGCCTGGACTATAAACCACTCGTTAAGCCAGCCGGGAGGACTGCTTGCCATTACGAGTACCAATGCATACATGCATTCATTCATTCATTCATTCATTCGTTTTCCATCACTCGAATATTTCGAAACGTGTTCGTTCAATACTGGAGGCCTAATTGATGGCTAGACGCTTGCACGAATCAATGGCCGAATGTCGTCTAATCGGTTTAAAACTAAGGGTGATCGAGAGAAAGCTGGTATTAACTTAATCGTTTTAAGGGATATGCAAGCTTAAAGACGGCGTTTGTTTAGTCCAACTAAAAGGGAAATATAACTTAACATCTTCGATTCTTTCTGGCAGATTCAATTTGCATTCGCTGAGCGTGAATCAGTCAAACGAGTGACGACAAATCATGTCACGTCAAGTCCATATACTGTACCGAGTGAAAACGTGTAGGCCTACTGCATACGACGGCTAAATTTGGAACTTGGAAGTAATCTAGGACTGAGAAAATGTTCACGCAATGCGAGTTAACGCCCAATCAGGCAGCTGGGACACTACCCCACTGCTGTCGAACCCTAAAGAAACAAAGTATCATTCTACTGTTGGACTTCCACGTTTTGATACAAATTACGCCTTTATATTCTGTACACATAGATTCTTCCACAAAAAGCATCAAAGTGACAGTTTCAGTACTGCGACCTATATTTGTGGAGTCGACTAAAATTAGCACACAAAGGCGCAAAATACCAGCCTTTTAAAGCTAATATATCTACAATAGCCCTCTTAAAGCACAAAACACCATAGCTAAATTGCAGCATACCATAGTCGCTAACATTTCTCTACTATGACTTGTTAACAAATGCTAGTCAGCCAGCCTACTATTATCATCTGGGAACAAACGGCCTGACAGACAGACTTGTGTAAGAACGACTGTTTCAGTCAGACAACGTTAATCGTCCAAGGATCTGGTGACAATTGATGCACTCGTAGCCCACGTATGGTGGATGAGCGTGCTGTTAATCTGTTTTGCCTACAGTATTCTATTATAAAAAGGGAATACGTTAGCCAGAAGGCTAACGTTATCACCATTATTATCTTGATGGTCAGCACCACACTCTCAACATCTCAAGTAGAACGCACAGCATCATGTTTGTAGCCTACAAAACTGGCCTATGCGTTTGGATATCTTCCAGAATTGTGTTGCCAACATAATAGGCTACAGAGAAACAAATGGTAGCTAAAGACATTCCGTACGGTTGACGACCTGTTAACACAGACATGGATGCGATTTTAGTCCAGTGTTAGCTAGCTCCCTAGCAAGCGACAGCAAAGGAATGCTGAAATGTTAGCCAACACAAGCTATCGTCGAGCCAGTCGCCTAACAAGCACAGACAATGCGTGTTCATTGCTCATTAAAATTCGTTTTAATTTACCTGATCAAGAGGGAGATTAATGAATTCACTGATCGGCCTCAGAAGAGTGGAGCCTGTGCAAGATGATGTTTCAGTAGCCATGATTCAGATATGAATCTTTGCTCCCCTCTCCCTCTCAGACAAATCCCCGATTTACTCTCCTCCTTTAACTACTGGCTAGTGTAGCTTGCTGTTAGTCAACTGACTGCCTGTCAGTCGAGGCGCAAATGATGTAGCCTCAACGACAACAAAGGTAGAGGGGTGGAGTTACGAGTCCAGCCTCTAAGCCAACCCCGCTTTCGCACAATTCAATCACGCTCAGTGATTCATCCCTGAAAGATGAACTTCGATAGGTTTATGATCTTTTAAACTGAATTTCTAACTCTAAAATGAAAGCAAATACAGCTTAAAATTGTTTAAATGGAATAAACCATTTTTTGTTTTGCTGATTTGCTCACCCACACTCAGCCTTCATTTCAGCCTTGTCAACATGGTGGACTGTAGAGAAGTGGATTATTTAGCCAAACGCTGTATGGGTGCTTGTTTGGGAGACCACAATGTCTCTCAGTTGACACTTTCATATAAAATCGTATGGAAAGGACAGGCATGCGGAGGAACATCACTTCATTGTGAGTTATTTTGCTATCTGGACGTTGTGTCCAAATTACAGCAAAACGGTGCCATCTGGAGGTTAAATTTGGTTAGGCAAGAAAAAGACTAAATGCTAAGGTTTAGGTATTATGCCTAACATTTAATCATATAACTCTATAGGCTAAATTAAATAAACATTGATATATACATTGATATATGCATTGATATATATGATGAAGCCTAGCCATCGTATTTGCCTTTAAAGCTGCTTTGGTCAACTTGTAAAGCTTATTGTAAGATAAGCCCTGCAGCTTTTCCCTGCACTTGATGTGAATCTAGCCATTTCAGTTCTCAGTTCCCAATGACACACTTTATCCCTTCTTTCCATTCTTTTAGGTCAAACCAGCATTGCACATGGCACATGATGATGATGTTTCTCTCACACACAGCCTACACAGTTTGAGGACTAGAGAGGTAGGCCAATACACTGACAGAGTGGCAACAGGTTCATCACAGAGGGTATAAGTCACCAAGACTGGACTGGAATTGCTTTTTTTTAAAAAGCAGTAAAGCAGTAGTTATAGTGCTAGATATTGTTATAGTTAGAGTAAGTTATAGTGCTAGATTATGGTGATACAGTGGGGCAATGAGTTAATAGGAGACCACAACTCTTAGTAGACTTAGTCTTCTACACTAAGAGTGGTCTTAAAGTATTCTACATTGACCAGCTAAATTGAAACCAGTGGCAAGCAAGCATTTGCCTATCAACAGGCTTACAAAACCATAGTTTTTTCTCTCCATCAGGTGGCGCCACATACCTATTCTTGATTGCTTTTCATTTCAGTGCAGCTTTTACTGTTTTGTGGCAAGTGGGTGTGGAAGTCTGCTGTAAAAACGAGGAAGACACATGGGCCCTTGTATTATTATGTTGTAGAGAATGAAATGTAACTACATTTTATATTCAAATTAAGTGTAAGAATAAGTGACTTTGAAACAACACAATCGATTTCCATGACACAAAATGCTGATTAAGGCACACAGAAAGAGAGAAATGTCAACATTATAGTTCCACAAATGTGGCAGCACCAATATCAACAAAATGAAGTGCAATTATGTTAGACAGTATCAACTTACAATATTATAACATTTGCTCATCAGGTAGGATGTTTTATGTAGGAAAAGAGAAATTAAATATATACCTGGAAACTGTTGAAGCATCCATGTTTGACAGAAGGTAACTCAATGTTTACTGGACATGGAAGCAGTAATTTCCAGTCAGACTTGACTCTTAAAGAAGGCAGTGTTAACAGAAATGAAATGGTGTTTGTGCATACTTCTCCCACACCCTCATTACCATGGAAAAGTAAGTATGAAAATGTTTTTCCTTTTTCATATTCCGTCAACAAGGCAACAATTTAATCCAACACAAGGTGGTACATTTACAAAAAAGCCCCATAAGCTCGCAACCCGATTTTTATCAATGATTACTCCTAGTGGCACTGAAAAGGTTTGCTTATGTGAATACCTAGTTGAGTTTTCTTTCCCTCTAGGATCATTAGGAGGACCAATCCATCTGAGTAATTGAGTAAATACAAACCTCTGTTACTACTGGCAACCACTGAGCACCTGCTTAGCACACAGGCCCATAGATGAGCAGAGAGAGAGGGGCGGGGGGGAGAAAGAAAGAGAGAGTGAGGTAGAGAGAGAGAGAAGTCTTTTCACTGTGTGCTTCGTGACTCAGCAGATCTACAGTGAGACTGTGGTAGTGGTAGTGTGTGTGTGTGTGTGTGTGTGTGTTCAAGGGAGTAACGACTGAATTATTTACTCAGCGGCGTCAGGAGGACCCACAGAGAGGTCTTAGAATAGTGTGCTCAGAATATAGAACGGCCACAGTCCGGCTTTCCCACGTTGCACCGATTCCAGTCCAGCTCTGATGAAGATTGAGGAAATGAGAACTGAAATGAGACATTGTTCAGAGCCGATTTATGGCTAGGTCTTGATAACGGCTCATTTTGTTTGTTTACCCAACTGTAATCATAGGGTGGAAGTGTCAGCTAGGATCTTTACAGAGAGAAGTGCTCATTGGTAATAAAGGTCGAGTGTGTCACATAAATGACAGCTCATTAGTTTGGGGATATATGTTTGATCAGGTTTATTTAGATGTCTGTAAAAGTAATGTTAGGTCAGGTCATGAATTGTAATATTCAAATATACATTGAATATTGTTGGCATAACATCTTGCTGAAGGATTTTTCCCTAGTCATAGTTTATTGATGTGTTCAGTTTTTAATGAGTATTAGTTGCTTCAGAGACTTTCATGGTACTTTCTGTCTATGGTATGCTCTTATATAAACCCCTATTTAAATTTCACTGTGAAATATCTCATGTATAAAAGGCAAGTGAACTTGGATGGAGAGAGAGAATGTTCTTCCCTGCATTCATTACCATCCGCACCGTCATCGACTTGTGATGTAGTTCTAACATTTGGAACAGTGAGAATAAGAACCAATTAAACTGTCTGCATGGAAAGGCGATGCCTTTGCTACTGTAGTGTCTCCATGGCAACTTTTCCTTGCCTCTGATGAGAGAGGGCTGCGATGTGTTCGGCTCTGTGCTTCCTCCACGGCCCCCTCTGGCATATGGTGCAAGAACTCAGTATTAGATCACAGCTCTCACTGGCCTCTCTCGCTCTCTCTGCTCCCTGAGGCAGAGGTCACAAGATGAACATATTTGTGCTTGTTTGTTTGTTATGTTCTTGTTTGTTTGTTGTGCATATGCTTACTTGTTTGGATGGTACTGCAGTACTTGGTCTTTCTCTGTGTCTATATGCGTGTGTTTGGAAATGACCCTACAACAAATACTTGCCTGTTTATCATTAGCTTGACCCCATGTTTTTGTAAGCTAACAAACAAACATGTGGCCCAACAGGTTTGCTTAGAGCCCGCCATGACACACATCAGACTTATCATGCCAGATATTCGCTGTAACTTGTAATATTCAAAATAGGATGACAAAACTGTCTGCCACTTCAGATTCCATATTCGGGTAAACATGTTTGGCTGTGTCCAGTCCATTCTCTGTCACTCTCCTTATATAGTAAAGCTTTTTTCTTCTTCTTCAGGCCGGACCTGGGCCCCCGGGAATTCCTTTCTATAGTGATGAGACAGGAAATCTTTTTGTGTAAGGAGTCAAAGCAGAGTTCAGCCACAGCACACTCATTATAAATAGCCCAGGGTGATGGGCGTTGGGGTGTTTGTTTTCAGTCTGTGTCCCTGTGTATGACAACCATACTGTGGATCTCTTATCCTAATGCTAACAAAAAATCTGAAATTATCCCCTCATGTTTACAGTGCAGTTTTTCTACTGTAATTAGGGACAAATGGATTTCCTCAAAAGTCGTGTGAGAGTGAGAGTGGCGACTGTAGAGTGTGTAGAATCTAAAAACAAAATCCGTTGAGTTTGCTGTTTGCACCTACATAATTGCTATATAGCACAGACAGCAGTCTCGGGCTGTACTGGTATTTTTGCCCCTTTATAGTGCCATGCTGTTGGAGTAAAACAGAGCGGAAGGAGATGATTCACTGTAAATTATGGGGATGCTGAGTGTTTAGGGATTACTGTAGTTTTTACAGGATTTGTAGGGAGTGTACAACCACCACCACCACACTGCTGTGTGGTGCAGTGGCTTCAATCAGATGTGTGAAACAAAGAATAATGAAATGCCTGCACCACAGTCAATCTATGCAGTAGAAAACCGAGCACTCCCTATTCTTTGTGAATGGGTGTCTGCAGCAAAATGTGCATGTATGCCTCGATGCAGCAGAAGACTCTAAACAGCCGCAGCCCGACCTTGCTTGTCAAGACTCCCCCATTATTCTGCCCCGTCTTCAGACAGACAGATTTACCCTCACACAGCTTGAAACGTCTTTTTTTCTTCTACTACTACTTCTTCATGTAGCTTTCAGGGGTCTGAAAAAGAGGAAATATTACTGTGGGATTGTAGAGGACAGAGGAGCAAAGATGTAGGAGTGAGTCATGCACTGAATCAGTTTTTTTTTCTCTCTCTCTCTCCTCTGTCCGTATCCTGGCAGCAAGTAAATGCTCTGTCTAGAATTCTGGCCACCCTCGCTTGAAATGTGTCCGGTCTTGCCACTGAACACCCACAGCCCCGGATTTTTCGGATAACAACCATCCCGTTCAACTTGGCCGCCAGTGCCTGAGAAGACCGTGGGCACACAAAAGACGCCGAGATGCCTCTCAGGGAGGGAAGAGGGTGCACATGGACCAGGGGCAAACCCAAAATTTAAGGAAGCACTTTTGCGAAAGCTTCAGACAGTTACCGGCAGTTTCCCAGCCGACTCCTTGCTGCTTTTGCTCACCGAGGCAGAAAGCTTTGTGGTTTATCAGGAAGAGGAGGCATTGTGTGTTTCCATTAAAAATCTGATATTCATCAAGGGCGTCTGTGTGCTCCAAACCAATTAAGTATTCTCTGCTGATACAGTAACAAGATTAAAGGAGTGGGCAAGAGAAATGCCCTGGAATCTAATCCAAGGTGACTTTTTGCTATGAGATCAATTAATCAATATTGTGGACATACGTCACATGACCCATTCCAGATCCTTGTCATGTGTGCTTTTTCTTGACAAACATTGTGAAACATATAGTGTGCCTTACTTGTGTGCCTCACTGTATAGTGATATATAACCTAAAGCTACACAGTGAAATGACTGAGAGTGATCATGTAAGTGTTTTTCCCTTTTTAAATTCATTCATCATACTTCACTCAGGCAGAGGCACTGACAGCCCTTCTCATGGGCCAATAAATCAGAGTGTTCCTCTGACAGCTCCCTCTTTCATTAACATCCCAGAATTCCCTAACACCGCTCCCACCACCCCAGCCCACCCTTTTCTCATATTAATGAAAACCCCAAAAGGGAACACAAGCTCACTCACTGGGGACACACAAGCCGAACAATAAACCAATCAAAGCAAACTAGCAGCTACTCCACACCAAGCAAGTGCTGCAGAATGGGGGCTGCTTGAGGGACACACTTTCATCTCCAGTGACACGCTCCACCCAAGCATGCCTCCATCTCTCTTTTATGCGCCCACATGAAGGGGCCTTTTTTCAGCGCCTCTCACTCAGCCGACCCCCAGACGGTCTCCTCTCGGGGAGTTCACTCCAGCTGTCAGCGAGGAGGTGCCGGGCGAACACGTCGGGAAAGAGAGGCGCCCATTCAGCCCCGGCTTCCTCGGCAGGTCGAGCTGGTAACCCGGGGTTACGCTAAATCAAGAGGAGCCCCTTTTCTCTGACACCAGTCCATTTCCTGTCACGCCGGACGGCTCTCCCAGGAAACACAAATATGCCTCTCGCCCCACAGTGAACTGTATGTGTATTCAAGGAAACGTGGTTGTGTTGCTTTGGTTGGCTTTTCTATAGTGCTCTCTTGCGGCCTCCAGCTTATTGAATGTGTTGTTCACAGTGGGTGTAATGTTCCCTCCCACCAGTTTGGGCAAATTAAGATGACACAGGTGGGGTTGGGAAACGTTGAATAGTAGGTAGAGAAGAGAGAGAGAGAGAGAGAGAGAGAGAGAGAGATTGCTGCACTCCTGCCTCCTCCCCCCACTGTCATAAAGCTAATGGACCTCTGCTCATGAATACAGAATCATTTTGTCCGCTCCAGGGCAAGCCTGACCTTTGTTAAGCATGCTGTCTATTTTTTGATAGTTCTTAGTTTCCTTTCACCACAGGCTTGTGTGTTTGTGTTCAATGTCATTTTCAAATTTAATTTGAAATACTGTCAAGATGAGCTCAATGGTTGTCCAGTCCAGGAGAATATAACAGCACATTCAGTACATATTCAGGGAGGAAACAACAACTGTAAAAGCCAGTGTTTCTTTAGAAACATAAAAACACACCAAACAATAATTACATAAAATAGCTTCCATACACCAATAGCATAGTACATTCCATGAATAGATAGCACATTAACACAGAGTTGCTATAATCACACCATCAGTGGTATGTTGGGGAGGAAGCACAAAAAAGAAGGATGCGGGGCGACTTGACAGGCTGGTAAGGAAAGCTGGCTCTGTAGTGGGAGCTGAACTGGAGTGCATCACTTCAATATCTGACAAAAGGACCCTGAACAAACTGATCAACATCTTGGACAATGAGTGTCATCCACTCCACAACATTATTGTTAAGCAGAAGAGCCTGATCAGCTGGAGACTTCGCTCACTGCCTTGCACAACAGACAGACTAAGGAAGTCAATCGTCCCCAGGGCCATTGAACTGTTCAATGCTTCACTTAAGGGAAGAGGAGAAATAGACTTCTCCGCATAGTCTGTCTGCCTCTTCACCACCTCCATGTCTTGAACTGTCTGTCCACTAGCCACTTTTTACCACTGTCTTCTGCCTCAATGTTTGCGTGCTATATTAGCACATATGCATAACCCCTCCCTCCATGCCACAGCCAAACTGTGACCACACTTATACCTTCCTTAATATAGTTATATATATATATATATAGATATATAGACTTATTCTTGCACTGTTGCACTGTTTGACTTACTCATTTGCACCATCACCATGACACTCATTCACACAGAGCACCTTACCTTACCTTATGCACAGAGAATCACAGTAAAGAATCACATCTTTAAAAGAGCATAACCGCCGCCACAGATTATTCCAGCCAACAGATCACCAGCCAACATTATCCTCATCACTAAAGCTGGCATATGTGATATGTGCATATGTATGCTCACATATGTCCCCAGAGTATTTTTTATTTTCAGAGAATGAGTAACTTGTCTAGGAATTCCAAGAAAGAGGAATGTCTGAGGCAGTGGCACCACTAAAGATGATGTCAGATCATTTGTAAAATACATCAAGCTGGCAACTTATACTTAAATAACTTAGGGGCAGAGGTAAAAACATTCTGTCAAGGCGAGTGTTGTATACACCATTCCAGAATGCCAGTACAGTCCAAGCATATTCTTATTTGCCTTGGCAAATTTGTTAAGCAAATCAGCTTGTTTTCTAGTTCACATTTCCCTAACTGAAAAAGTTGGTAATTTCAATCACAAATAATAATCTAAATTGTGTGAGACATGTTGTTTTGTAATCCAAAAATATATGCACTTAATGACAGGATCAAAACATTAATATGCATAATAGAAGTCTTCCTCACTAACATGCTCTGACTGACATTCACCTGTAAGCCTCCAAATGCTATATGTTCAAGATCCCAATGTGTGATGGGACTTTCAAAAGAGTACAAATTCTTTTGAGGTGGTTGAGTTCTTTGGTGGTGGTGGTGGTGGTTGAAAACCAGAGGGATTATGGACTGCATCAAGGATATGTTTTGTAATTACACGAAACAAACACCCTAAGGTGTGAACAAAATAAAGCCATCCCATAATATCTTGATCTGGCGTAAGACTTGTAAGCTGTGGTGGATAAGGGGCCTTTTCAGCTGGGGTACAAGAACAGACATGCATAGCTACAACTAGTGTTTACTTCCCAGCTGACACATGAGATAGGAGCTGAGCCAGGATGACTCAGGGTGTCATAGAGACAGGTACAGATGTGAACGGCTGGCTCGCCACCCAAACAAAGTGAATAGAGCCCTTTTCCATGTGAAGGTTGTTAAAAAAAGCAACTTACACCAAAACTAAATTGTGCTTAGCCATTCTTTTTCCAAGGTAGGTGCACCACACAGAGGTTATTTGTAGACCTATGAAAATAGAGAAAGAGATTTTGGTTTTAAAATGGCTTTCCTAAGCATCTCTCCAAAATAGCTGCTGTGACCTTGCCACTCTGGAATCCTTTCCCTGATGTGAGAAAGCAAGTCCACCATGGAAGGAAGTCTATGTATGTAGAAAAATACATAAATGGGCCCTGAATGTTATATGTTTGTATAAATACTGCTAGATATAGGTTCCCAGTGTCCATTATGCTCTTGAATAGTTTTTCCTGTCCCATTGTCCTCTTGACAAGGTTTTGGCATGATATTTTTTCACGATTCCATGAATGGAAAACATAACTCATTGAGACTTAAAGAGGGACAGAGAGCACCCACACCCATTCTCCTTATTCCTTGCTTTGTGATGTCAACTGGGCCAATATCAGAAAATCAGAAAATGGAAAAATAAAATTTTGTAAGCTTTGGATAAATTGCTTTTTGGCGGTCATCTTGGACAGCTGTTTGAAATCTAACTGGGAAAACAATTGTGTTCTGTTCTCCTCCGACGGGATTGCGTTAAGGGAATCCTAATATAGTGTGATGTCATTCGCAAACCCGTTGCCCACTGCGCTCCCCGTAGCTATGGCATTCACACTTGCCAGCTTGCTTTGACTTTCCATTCAGCTATAATATTTCACGCAGGTTTTGACAGTTCATTTGAATTGCGGCAAAAAGAAAAAAAGAGAGACACACAGACAACATGCAGAGGGAGAGAGAAGGCCTCTTGTGCTGTTTGATATTCCGGAGCGACGCTGGTCTAATTCAGTTTTGGCTCCGTGCTGAGGCAGGCTGCAGGGTAATAAACAAGCCTCCTCAGGGTTTATTAAACAGATTGAAAGCATCAAGTGAGGCGGCAGTTTCACAAGCCTACACTGTTTGAACAACGAGGGACAAGGAATAAAATAGCTCAAGTACGCAGACCTTTAGCTCTATAAGGTATGGGGAACTGGGAAAGAAAAATTGATACTGCTTGGCACAACACACGCAATCACGTAATAATATCCAGTCCATAACTTAGAGAGATGATTGCATGCGCACACATGTAATGTATGGCGTCCAGTGGTTACGGCGCTTGATTTGAAGGGGAATGCCTTCCAGCTACAGTCAGGGCAGCTTTACAGTTCAGCTGTGCATTGTAGCACATGGGAATGAAAAATGTTGGTGATTGTAGTGGATGTGTTGGGTGGGACAGCGAGAGAGAGAGAGAGAAAGAGCGAAGGCAGGATGTGAGGGAGATAGATGAAGAGAGATGGACAGAGGGTATGGAACCTTTAAGAAGGGGAGAGCAAAGGAGAGAGTGTGAGAGTACAGAGGGATGAAAGTAAGCCAACAGGAGAGCCCAGCGTTGTGATTTAAAGCCTGGCTGGGGTTTCAGGCTGGTGTTGCGACTCTATTTATAAAGACGTCCGTCCTACCGAGGCTGAATGAACTAGGAAACGTCAGCAGATTTTTCTTCACAAAGCACAGGAACAACACAGACACTCCATGCCCACATAGAGTCACTCCTTCAAACCTCAATAAAGAAAAAAAACCTTCCAAAGGCTTAAATTAAAACAAACAGGATCCATAATGCCAGCGTTCATATTCATTTTTTTGACAGCGGTACAGTATATCAGCCATGATCTGGCAGCTATGATAAATGCAGTCTCTAGGAGTCACAGTAGGCAGCTCTCTCTGTGGTGATAATGGTGTTACGACTAGATGTAAGTGATATAGCTTCAGCTCTTTTTGTTGAGACTGCAGAGGCACAGACCACTGATTTTGCCTAATTATCATCTTAATTAGTCTTTTGTTCTTGAAGCAAGAGGGTGTAGAGCTTGCATCAAGGGTAGGCCTTTTATGAGGACTCCCTTTGTCTGTATGCTACAGTTTTCACAGGGTATTACAAAGGGTTCCTCTGGTTCTCCGTTGCTAACTAAATGAGAATGGACACAGTTCTCTCCTGACAAAAAGGCATTTTCAGTTGGACACACCTGCTACAATGAGATGGAGAAATGACAAAGAGAAGGAGATATGACCCAGTCACCTTTTTGTCACTGCAGAGTTTGCACAAATTGTCAAACTGTCAAACAAATTGTCCTACTTTCTACTTGCAAAAGTTTGCCTCAGAATAAGTCCCAACATCTACATAACAATGAGCAACAGGCGTGTGCATTTAACGCACATATACAAGTATTTTTGGCGATGAATGGGAAGAAAGTTACAGACAGATTGATAGCCTTTGCTACCAGAGGCATGTAATGACAGATAACTGGAGTGAGTTAGCAGGATGACACCCATTGCTGAGGCCTCTACAGCTTTGGATGCCACAGATGACTGGTGTCCCTCACTGCACTCCCAGAGACAGCTGCTGTTATAGGCATTGTAAAATACGCTGAGTATTAATTAGCTCAATTGTGGTAAATAAATAAGTATGAAAGATTACTAGCAGAAATAAGAGTAAAATCCACTTGTATGACTATCACTGATCTTCAAAGTAGCCATTTTTCATCCTTAATTTTCTGAACTTCATCATATGTAACAAACATCCAGTGAGGAGAGAGAATGGGTGAGGGTGGCTTTTTTATAGCCTATTCTCTCATAAATGTTTGCAAGTCGATCAACCTACAACAATGTAGGCAATGCGTATTTTGGGCATTTTGGGCATATCTCAAAACACCGATGAATGTTTAACCAACACCATTTTACAAACAGAACTGCTTAAACATTCTCCTCTTCCACACATTTCATTCATTATATGTTTAATACTCTTTAATATTACCTTTCTCAAATAAATGTCCTTAACTCCATTTTCATACAGTGGAAAAATATGATGCCCTGAATCCCAGGCGCAATGGTACAGTCAACCGTGATCCACCTTAAGAAGCCGGTGTGGCTGGCACAGTAATCTCACTAAAGACCACGCCTTGCGTTAACTCCGATTGGACCTAGACTAGTTTCAGTCGCACCCCATTGGTCGGTGCAATTCCATTGAATCGCGTCCACCTTTATTTTGTCACTTTCTGCGCTTTCAATTGAATTGCCCTGTTGTCTGTGGGAGAACCGCACTGCCTGCCTGCTGCTTGCTTTCCCGGGTTGGTGGCTTGACCTAAAGACCGCTGTGTTGCGCGAGCAAGACTACGGAGGAAATCCGTGCATCGCAACAACTTGAATCAATTCGATTGTCCATTTAGTTGAAAGGAATATCTGCAACTGCAGAAGGACTATCCCAGAAGCGAAGCTACAAATAGCCCAACACACAACACTCGGCTTCAGTATCTTTCGTGGTTGACGTTTTGAGTAACAGGAAAGGGACTGTTGGAGACGGAATTCAGCTATGATTTCCAATACGACGTTCTATCAAAGCTGTCTTTTATGAACTTTTTTTTTTGCTTTTGGAGTAAGCAAGTTTTAAAGGGGCCTTCTTCTGGAATAACATTATAATTGTACCTAAACTAAAGGGAATAAAATGCCGGACCAGATCACAGTGTCAGAGTTCATAGCCGAAACGAATGAGGACTATAAAGCGCCCACAGCTTCAAACTTCACGACGCGAATGTCTCATTGTAGAAATACTGTGACTGCATTGGAGGAGGTGAGTCGTCTCTCCCTGACTAGAACTGAAGTCAAGTTTTCCCTCTCCATCTCAATTGGCTACATTTATGATTGATCATCGCTCTCCGGTTTTTTTAGGCTATATTGGGCAAGTAGGCTAGTAGTTGCACACTGTTTCTTGTTGATGGGGTTAATTTCGTATTATGAGCACAAAAACATCTGCTAACCTAAGCCAACCAGACACTCTTTGTTGATGGGTGCCTCTCCCACACACACAATGTAGTTGTGCCCTCTACAGAAAATACAAGACTCTCGTCTGTAGCCGATATGCATTGAGACGTTACCATAGCCTGCACATCCTCTCAGCTGCTAGTAAGACTATTAGGCTTAATGCTTTCATGTACAAAAGCGAACCATCACATTTAAGTTTGTTTTGTTTTGTTAATCGTAGCACCTGTCAACGTTTCAAGTGTGTAGTAGCTTTTTATCCTACCTGACTGGCTACTCTTGCTGGCATCATGATTTTGTCTTAAATGCAAATATATCAAATGCAAATCATCGGCACAATATAGGCTACTGTCACTTCATTGGCATTGTGTATTTTCTATAACCCATTTGTGGTGGAAATCACTCAGAGGTCCATAGTGAATTGATATGGTATGGTAACCTAATAAACTTCTCTAAAAAACACTCTTGAGGCTGTAGAAAGATCTCAGTTAGACAGCAAAGTAGAGTGATATGTAAGATATCAGATGTCACTGACTTCAGTAACAGTGAAGCAACTGGCTACTTTTTACCATTCTTTGCTTCAGCCCCATCCCATTGTTTTTAGATAATCTGCTTCTCTCTCTCAGATGAGCACACATCAATATGCTACTTTTGACAGAAATCATGTTTGACACATGTAGTCTAAACCTGTTTTAGATTATATTTGTAATCCATTCCAAATAATTTCTTCATAGTCGTTACAGTTACCATGCATGTCCTAAATCCTCCAATGAACGGACTTGATATGTTTTGGGAAATCCCATTGAGTGTTGAAGAGAATGTGGAACAAGTCAGTCCATTTTTACATCTAATTGTGACCATCTCCTCCAGAGCATTAAAAAGACACAAGGCGAATTGTTATCAGGACAACCTGCATGTGTTGGTCCAATTAGATGCTGTGACTTTGAAAGGAATGTGAACACTTCCACATATTGTGTGGAGGCAGCTGCCTTAAGTTAGAAGTCCTAAGTCCACCTGAAAGGCACCCTCAGATCCGAGGCCTGGCCGTAGCTTTGTTTAACTGTTATTGTGAGTTTCACTGAGTCGGTGGCTCAGTTGTCAGTGCCAGTTGAACTACTTGTTTGCCTTGGGAATGCAGTGACCCATTGCTCTTGTTTACTACTTTGGAAAAGGTCATTTGGGAGCTGATGGTCTTGTTAGGACTACAGACCCTTAAAAGTGTTTTGTGTAAATAGAACAGGCTGTATCGTCTATTGTACAGCTATTTGTACACAAGCTCGACACATTCGGGGACTTTGTTTACGTAAGTGGTGGCTATTAAACCAAATCACTAGACACCTAAAAGAACTCAAACATCAGCTTCTGTTTATGAAATGTTTTACTGTTGCTTGCCTGTATCTCCATTGTATACAAGTGCCATTTCTGTTCACTCAGTAAAGCCTCTTTGAGGTCATCCTCTGCAGCACTGTCAGTGCTGCTATCTAAAATAATGGTAATCCAAGGTCTCCAAGGAGTTGAGTCAGCAGACGCCTATGTTAGTGCACTGCTCTTGTTGTGATGCTCCTAAGCTGATGATACAAGACCTGTCAGACGTGTACTGCTCTATGCACCATGGCTTGGAACAGTATTGATACTGTTTCTCTTCAGCTCCCGAGAGTGTTGGCGGGTGTCATTTGGCGGTGAATTAAAGGGGAAGGGGGATCAGAATCAATCAGTCCCTGCACATTGAGGGGATTTATAGTGGCTCTTCTCGAGTTGGAGAAAACCCAGGGAATCACTCCTTCTCTTTCCCCCTCTCACGGCAAAATTCATGGCTCTTTGCACTAATAGCGCTTGTTCAATTAGGCTTTTACAAACTGAAATGGCAGGTGCTCAGGATGCTTTCTCCTGCATCACGAGACCTGTCACAGAAGATGTACTTTCAAGTCAGGAAAACCGAATTTGAAGTCTGAATTGTACTACTAACTCAAAGAAAGGGATGAAAGGTCTTTTTCAGCAACCACTGAAGTAACGGCTGCATTATGACTGCAATGATAGTGCACATCTTGTATACATGTGTCTTAAATGCATGTTAGAGCAAAATTGGTGTGATTACCTGTTATCTGAATTGCAACACAGTTCCGTTTTTTTAGCCGTTGGGCAGATCAGATACATAAGAGCATCTTATGCACAGTTGCCTGTTTTTTTTTTTTTTTCATTGTTGTGTTTTTTTTTATTCTGTCTGGTCTAAAGTAGAGTCTACAGACAATCCCAGATTCCCTCTGTTTCCTCTGGCTGTCCCTGAGAGAGTGAAAGGCCAACCTCTTGAGGCCCTGCTTCCTTTCTCTAGCTCACTTTTCTCTCAGACCTGATATTTTTAGGCTCTTCAACGTATAAATATAGTTCCTTTTCAGTGCCGTGTATGAAACATTCAAATTGGGCACACATTAGTCTTTTCTATGCAGTATTTAGTATTTAGCTTCTGTGCCAGCTTGTTGGCATTTGAGCCATGCACTGGTAATGCATGCCGCCCGAGTGCATGATTTTGCATGGAGATTATTGGCAGATATCCAGGAAATCCCTGTGACATTCCTGACGTCTAAGGCAACTGTTGGCACCAGCCATGCATACTGTTTGCAGGACTCTGCTCTCTAGGCACAGTTTACACGCACTCAACAGGTTCTCCAGCTTAAGCCACTTTTTGCACAGTGCTTGAACGGTCTCCATGTTGACCAGAGATGTGTCGAGACAATGCTTATTGTATATTGCCTTAAAACCATAGTCTTAAAGCAGACTCCAGAGATGGCAGTAAATCGGTGACTCAAGCTGTTCTTGCGCCCTTCTGATATCTCTTAATGCCCAGCTAAACCATCATCAAAACAGAGCCGCCTCATAATGAATGAAATCAACCAAAGTGACTGAGAGGCAGGGCCGGGGAGGCGTCATGATTCTGTGGAATGCTGCTGCCGGCGTTGATAGGAGAGTTCACTGGAAGGGTTGACCCAGGAAGGACCCAGGCACAGCTGTGCCCAGGAACAGGTGGCAGCAGGGAGGGAAGTTTTCAACGAGCATTCCCAAAATGGAGATTAGGAGTCCAGAGGCAATCCCCAAGGTAATGACATTAGGGCCACCTCCGACAAGATAGATGCCCAGACTAACTGCCCCCACCTAGGACTGTGATTGTCTTTTCTTCACATAAGAGGCTTTCTGTACTTACCAATTTACATCACAGGGACTACAACTAACTACTTTAGTCTGTTTGATTATACTTGAAGAAAAGTAGACAGGTCCATGTTTACAGAAAGTGCTAGCATATGCTTAAAGTATCTAGCCCCACTAGCATTGCTCCTGTCGTATTGTGCTTAGGAAACCTTTATTTACACCATGTTCAGACATCCCAAAAAACGAAGGGTGCTCCTCTGAAGGAACGGGGGGTGGGAAAGGGAGGGGTAAGGTCATGGTCCTGTCTCAGTGGATTTGGGGCCCGCATTCCTGCCCCTTTCCATGCCTGTCGTGGTCCCTGTGCTGGGGCTACCGGACCCCCCCTGACGACTCGAGGTAGCCCATGAGAATGGTCCGCGTGAGGAAATCCCATTAATTGGGCGAAGCGGGGGGCATTGATCGGAGAGGGGTCAGGAGGCCACTGGCCTTTGTTCAGCAAGTGTTAATGGGAGCAAGGAGGCCCTCCATCAGGGGGTCGGTCACAGATTGCCAGGGACAACTCCTTCTGCGAGGCCATTGTTGGCTGTCAAGACTTGGCTCTTCATTAATGAACTCCCTCATTGATTTGTTGTTGTTACCAAACAGGGAGAGACGAAAGTTCCCAGCTTACCTTTGGCCTCCTCATTGTGGTGGACTCTTCATTGAAATTAAGTAGTTTGGCATGGTCAAAATATTTATATTCCCACATGCCAAACGTTCACAGCTTAAAACCTTCATTCAGAAATACTAGGCAGGCAGTTAAAACGTGCATGGATATTTCTTCAAAACATGTATATCTGGTCTTTTAACCAACCTGCCTGAATTGCAAACTTTTTGGCCTTTGTGCCATACAGTGAAGATGCATTGTGGTAAATCTTTATCAACTGTGACCTTAGTTTCAGCAGGCAGGCTATTTTTAAATAACACCTGAATATTTAATGCAGTTGAAAGCCCATATTACCGGGCCTGTCACGTTGCAGGACTTCAGTTGGATCAGATCCTGAAAAGTAATCAGAGTGCTGAAGGACTTCAAAGAAGTCGGCAACTGAGGCTCCCATGCTTTTTAAAAACATGAAGTCCACGTTTTCTGTAGACGCTTCATTTCTCTCTGATCTTTTCCAGCTGAGGCTAGCGGGACCCTAGATCTGGCAGCCAACTCATATCTCTCATACATTCCAGATCATTCCGCTTCCATCAAAGTGCAGGTTCGGTTGTTGCACGGGCCGCTCTGAGAGGCTTTTTGGACATATTGTGTCTGACGTCTCAACAAGGTTTTCATTAACTCACGCATGGGATTGTTTTCATCAGTCTCCTGCTGTTTACAAGCCTCATGCAGGAGTAGTTTAGGAAGAAGTCTGTAAAAAGCTAAGGGTCTAGCGGCAAGTGGACTGGCCTACCCTCTAGGCATTCCCCTGAGAGGCTGAAAAAAGGTTTTCTTGACATGCAATTCCATGCTGGTCTCATCTCCAGTTGCAGTCCTTACAGAGGAACCAGCTTGTAGGCCATCTAGTATGTGTCACTCAGCTTGCCCTCATTTGGCTGGGCTGTCTGGTTAAACAGGTTATGTTTGTCCTCCGCAAAGACCGATGGAGAATCTCACCTGTTCTGTCACTCTGTTTTTCACTCTTTTTTTGTTGTGTTATTATCGCTCTCTTTCTCGATCACAGTCTTTCTGATATGTTGATCATCATTCCAAGGCAGCATCACCAATTTCCTGGTCAACGTCATTCCACCCGTTTTGTAGTATGTCCCAGAATACTTCCCCATGTCTGTTTAGAGCATGTTTTTAGATTACCTTATCACTGACAGGCGTTTCACAGTGAACCAGAAGTTGGTCAGTAGGTTTTTTTCCCTTGAAAAGTATTTGGGTTGCTGTGGCCCAGGGGTCATCTCCATGGAGAAGATGCCGGACAGGGGAGCGGAGACTGGGCGTCGGGGCTCTTGAATATGGGTCACCACGGGGGAGGGTGGGGGGGACCTGCTCTCAGATGGCCCTCAATGAAGACAGCCCCCACCAGGACATAAAAACCAGGGTGTCTCTTTGAAGTGGCCACTGGCCTGGCAAAAGGCCTTCCTGTCGGGGATGAAATGGGAGTCTCCAGCAAGGCTGGGAAGAAGAGGAGAAGGTGGGGGTGGGGTGGGGGGGGTGATGTTTTGACGCATGCTAGCGAAACGGGGGTACACAGGAAGGGACACCGGGAGAAGGCCGTCTGGCATTCGGATTCAAACGAGAGTTTGTTTTCTCAAGTGGGTTAATTACTTCAATTAAAGACGCGGCAAAGTGTGATTACTGCCACTGACAGGTGGTGACTGCCTCAGCAGTCCCACAGAGGAGCTGCAACCAAGAGGTGTGTGTGTGTGTGTGTGTGTGTGTGTACTCACGCTCAGATGAGCATGCAGCACCATCTCTATACTAATGCAGTCTGCACAATGCAGTCTTTGTTATTGACTGTTGAGAACCAGGGAATCACACACTCACACACATTGTCCAATTTTAAAGTGATGTGAGATCAGTTTCCTCACAAACATGTAAAGTGTGTGTGTGGTTCTCTTATAGAGTTTCAGAAACACACACACACACACACACACCAACCACACTTTCCAAGGGGGGTGTTTGTTTGTTGCATTCACACGTCAGTGACTGGTCTAGCCAAACATATGATCCTTTGGGAGGTCAATGTTGCTGCTAGTTCTTTCAGATCATTCTGGCATGGAACACACACAAACATGCTATGGGCATATGTGAAAATGATTCATTGTGAAATTACACTTGAAAACACTTGTGAACCCAACTGAATTCCATATATAGCTGTACTATTTGGGGAAATGTGGCACATGTAGTGCAGCTCACTTCTGCTACTCTGAAATGAGTTATTGTTTTACTGTGCTGTGTGTATTTGTATTTCTGGCAATGGTGTGTGTGTGTATGTGTGTGTGTGTGTCAGATGTTTTCAATGAGTTGCAGCCTTTTCCTCTTCTGTTGTTCTGTTGTCAGTTGAGCTAAGAACTGCTTTGAGCCACGTGCCCATCCTCCTCAACCCCTCCCCCACCCACTCCACCACTTTCACTTGGGAATCCTGGGATTGCTTCCTCAACCACTCTACCTGTAGGAGATGATCTCAGAAGATGTTATTATTGAGTCTCTCTGCATGCTCTTAGTTAATCTCAGTCTCCCTTTCTCTCCCACATGTTGATGCCAGTGTTATACAGGCCTGAGGGGTAAGTGGGGGTAGAATGGCCGAGACGCTGCTGCTCTTCATTCAAATGGCACACACTAGATACTATCAGGTCCATTAGAGAAGACTAGTGCCTTAGCAATAGCAGTCACATTAATGGGACTGCTGTCCTCAGCCACATATTTTAGAATGTGTAGTACACACACACACACACACACACACACACGCAGTTCACAACATTCACAAATGTAAACTCATGTAACTTTTGTATACTTTATTGCATTTAGAGAATCATCCACTTCAAACTAAGACTATATCCTCACATACATTCACAAAACACCTACAAAATCCAAACCAAAGCTCTCTTTGAAAACTGACCAGTTGAACATGCGTAATTTATCTACGGGATAAAATGACTAACGTTACAGCTGTGATTCATGATGGAATTCATTACCAGCAAATGGTTATATTGGTGCTTTTTCTTTTTTTTTTTTGCGCTGGGGTCAGTCACGGGGATGATGGCTCTAGCTGATGACCCTTTAGCATGACAGGCAAAGTCAGTGGGACTCCAGCCACAGTTTGCACCCCATCCCCCACCCCCATCTGTAATTCCACTTGGCTTGATGGGCCGTTATTCAGTAAAAGCTAATCGAGTTTTCAGAACAACGTTGAATAACCTGGTTAGGCTGCCCTAATATAGCAGCAGACTTAAACAACGCTTAATCACAACTGCATTTGTTGCTGGGACCGTCTCATGGCAACAGAGGAATGACGCGTAGGAGCATAGAAAGAATGAAAAAATGGGTGAAAAAATGACAACAAACTAAACTTTCATGTAGAATTTCACAAGGGGTGAAGTCTTAGACAAACCCCTTACAGCTGTGGCGCAGATGCCAAAATGGTTCTGCTTTCTGCTGTTGGGGCACATTCCTTTGGGGATATATATTCTATATGGCTAAAGGAAACCATTATCCCAATTCCTCATCAGAGCAATTGGGAAACTGGCATGGAGTCTTCTAGAATATACTGGTGCTACATTGTGAAGAGTACCATCGGAAGGGACTGTTGGTTTTAATGCAAGCACATATTGGATTCATATTGTTGTTTGTTTTCAATGTTCAAATTGTTTTGAGCTTAGGTCTGTTAGGTCTGTGTTACTGACGTATTGTGTGCACTATTTTGTTTCTTTTTCCACATGGATATAAGCCTGCGACAGCTCAGTGGCATGACTGGTGTTTTTAAGAGACAGTTAGTTAAATGGTTTCAGTTTGCCTTCTGGCTGGGACCACACAGACACACACACACACACACACACACACACACACACACACACACACACACACACGCATACACGCATACACACACACACACACGCATACACACACACACACACACACACACACACACACACGCATACACACACTACTAAGCTAAGCAAGCATTTACAGTTTGTCACAGGGGTTGTGTGAACAGTGTAGACCAACCCCCTTTCTCTCTCCCTCTCTCCCATGTGTGGAACATTTCAAATGCTCAGCACATGGAGCACAATGGTGTCCACGCCCAGTCCCGGTGGCAGAGGGCCGACTCGGCGCTCGGTCCCGTTCCGCCCAGCCCCCCCCCAGTGAAATAAGTGGGATTGTAATCAGCTCGCTCCTGACCACATGGGATAATTATTGTGTCCTGGACTTGGCTCCCTTTGGCGCAGGTTCAGAACGTGTGCCACGGTGGACTTGAGGGGGTCCCTTTCACTCCTCTTTCTCTCTCTCTCTTTCGCTCGCATTCTCCCTCCCTCTTTTGCTGCCTTTTCTTAATTTTTCGTTCTTTTTGTCTCCTCTGCTCATTTTTTTGTGGCTTTTGAAGCCACTCTGTCTCTTATTCAACGCCACACCCTTTATTTGTCTGTTACACTCTCTGTTGTATCTGTCTTGCCTCCCTCTCTCCTTCTGTGCTTCATTATATTCTGTTGGGGGAGCTGGGGATCAAAGAGGCCATGTAACTCCGCGACACCAGACGGGAGCCAGGCATTTGTTTTTTGGTCTGCCCTCCCATGATGCTTTGCAGCTGAGGGAGTTGGAGGAGAGCGACTGAAGAGCTCCACCGCAGATTGAGAGCGGTATCCCCCCCGCCACCCCTCCCTCCACCAACCCCCTCTTCCCCCTGCTTCCCCCAAAAATGCATCCCGACACAATCGCTTTGTTTTTTCAGCGGAGGGTGGAAGGGAGGGTGTGTGTGTGTGTGTGTGTCTGTGTGTATGTGTGTGTGTGGGTGCACAGTACAGCACAGCACAGCACTACTAGACATGCCGTCATCAAATAGTTCCACGGCCAGAACAATGAGGCCGGGGGTCATCGCTGATCCTTGTGCCCGCAGTCGCTCAGGAATCCCTTTATTTGGCCGGGGGACGGAGATCAAGCCCTGCCTGCTTCCATCGGACACTCGCCCGCTGCCACGGTCTCCCCTCCTTAGTGGGAAAGCCGCAGCAGAATCCCAGATCTTTATCGAGTCCTCCAGCTCACATCCTCGCCTGGAGCTCCGATTTTTGTTTTGTTTGAGTTATTACCCCCCCCCCCCCCCCCCCCCCAGATCTTCCTTCCAACAACTGTGCATGATGTCATTGTTGTTAGACACCGAGCAGATAAGGTGTGACCTTAGCAGCAGTTTTTTGTGCCGCTGGAGTGCAGGAACAACGCAGATAACACTCTGTGGCCGTGTCTTATCTCGCTGTTAAACAAACCTCGCTGGTGAAATCACTTGTTTCTTTAAGTCCCTCTTCCAATCATCTTTTTAAACACAATTGCCCCGAAGGATTAACGAGGACGCGCTCAAACCGTGCTCCAAATCTCAAGGGGGACTACAATGGAGGGAGCTCATGTAATATGAATGACCCTCTTTGGCTAATTTCTAGCTGTGTTGTTTACTTTAATACCCCAAGATTATCCAGGGCAAGTGCTTTAATTCTTAGACCTGGACTGTCTTGGCCCCTAAGCTGGTGCCAGACAGCAGATGCAAAGCCTGCTCTGGTCAGCTGTTGTTGGATTTGTGGCAATTTTGATCAATCTTTAGCCACCTACGGTGGGATGTAAGGGGTTTTGTGGGGCTGGACGAAAGTATGGAAATGGGGTGGCCGGCCAAGCATGGTAGGTGTGTTTGGTTAGGGAATTTGGTGTCTAAAAGTTTACGACTTCGCCTGTGAAATTGGAAAAATAGTGATTATGGTCTTTTGTTTTATTTAACGGAGCAGTATGCCGTCATGGTAAGATAGCAAGCTGCCATTTCAGCACACATTGTTTTCGAAACTGACTTGGCTCACAACAGTGCCACTTCATTGCATGCATTTCTTTGTTTATTTCTATTTTCGAAAAGGATCTGTTCCCAGTTCGATATTTTGAAACATCTGCTGCTGTGATGGTTGTAACCCTCATCAGTGTGTTGTAAATCTCGACAAGATGTTGGAACGATTTTGCCGTGAAACCCAGTCTTCTCCCCATGTCCCTGGGAGTATACAGTAACACACACACACACACACACACACACACACACACACACACACACACACACACACACAAACAGTTACACTCACCCCAGTGGTTGCCTGGCAGCCTTGTAGGAATTGGCTTGTGATCGTGGAGGGGCAGATGGTGCCTGATGTCATGTGTTAGAACTCCAAAACGCACATTCATCACAATCAAGACCAGCACATTACCGTACACTTACTCATGCTGTAGTGTACAGTGATCAGCACAGTATGTGTAGGATAATAGGAACATGGTCTATATAGTGACTGTTATGTGTATACACACACACACACACACACGCACACACATATACATACACACACACACACACACACACTCGCACGCACGCACGCACGCACGCACGCACGCACACACACACACATGCACAAATACACCCACACACACACGCTCACACACACCGACCCTTATTAGTCATTTAGCAGAGGGGCAGAGTGTCTGTGAGATGTCAGTACTAAAACACTGTGAGGCCATTTGTGGAGCAACCACCCCCTCTTTGCTTTTTCATTTCTGGGATGAAACTTCTAATATTAGATCAGTGCCTTCAAAGGCGAGGGGAAGAAGGGTCCAATTCAGTGGAGTAGCTGAACCCTGACCCTTGCAATGGCCGCTATTGAGAAAGATGAGTGCGTAAAGAGAGGGAGCGAGTGAGACAGAGATGGAGTGAAAGAGAGGGAGCGAGGGAGGAAGAGATGGAGTGAAAGAGAGGGAGCGAGGGAGAAAGAGATGGAGTGAAAGAGAGGGAGCGAGGCTGTCATCAGGTCTGTTTTATAGCCCTCTCCTGGCAGATCTCCTGACACGGCAGCTTTAAGCTGTGTGTGTCCGAGTGTGTGAGAATGAACCTGCCTGAGCAAGTGAGGGCTGTCTGAATAGCACTACGCTAGCACTAAACACACTGCCGGGTGAATCAGATGATTCAGGGTGCTGAGCGTTAATGGAGGCCTATCACACTACTGCTGATTCATTTCAAACGGGGCAGTGTTTGCTAGTCTGTAGCTTGCGGCACCAGCCTGGATGACTCACCAGTGTTCTCAAAGCAAATAGATTTCAAGATGTGTGATTGATCCAGATTTGCTTTGAGATTTTGTTTTATTGCTGTAAGCAAATATGATACCCCAGTTACAGTGACAGTCACAATCAAACTGTTTATAGGTGACCTGTAATTTCTTTCTCTCTTATTAATGAAGTCCCCCTTTACCCCTTTATTGTGAATGTGGAAAAAATCTAATTACTTTCTGGGTGGTTTTAAAGATGGATTAGCCAGCCTTAACCAAACTCAAAATGCTGGCCCGAAGCACTGCTATTGGCCCTCAACCTCAGCCCCTGCCCAATCCTCACCCTCCTGTAAGGACCTGATAAACCACAAAACACATTGAGGCTGTGGACACTTAGTAAGCCTGTGGATTCGAGACCCGGGTGGCTGGACGTGTCCTCCTCTGCGACTCTGCCCGAGGCAGAGAGGTCACCGTCTGGTATCCACATGATTTACTGTCGGTGTTATGACAAGGGACAGATTTAAAGAAACCACAGCTGCCACTCCCATTCACTTCCCCATTCCCATACCAGAGGCACCACAGGGAGGAAAAACAGGGCCATTGTCTATTACGGCGATGGGGTCATCCCACGTAGAACTCAGTAGCAAAGAAAACAGTGCCCCCATTTTGAATGTCATTTTAGAGAAACATTTTCTTGCCAAATGAAGATAAACCTTGGTTTGCTATCAAATTACTTGAATTACTTACGGCAATGAAAAATCCCCGTCTGCAGTGGATGCTTGATTAGGTAACCAACTGAAAATGTCTGCAGACTTGTTGCGTAAATGTGTAGACCCCCCCCCCCCCCCCCTCACATCTCCGCCTGAGTGGATAACATTTTCAGTAGCGTCACACGGTCCAGTGGCCTCCTGCCAGAGACCAGCCGCATAATTCGA
Source organism: Alosa sapidissima (assembly GCF_018492685.1). Taxonomy (NCBI): domain Eukaryota; kingdom Metazoa; phylum Chordata; class Actinopteri; order Clupeiformes; family Clupeidae; genus Alosa; species Alosa sapidissima. Next base: position 8,411,256 of record NC_055975.1, read on the forward strand.
CTGGGGAAGAGTCCTGAGCTCTGCAAATGAAATCAATGAGGGAAATTTTAAAGCCATTGATTCGGTTGCTCAGATGCAGCGTGGACAAAAAAGGCTTTTAGGACATCATTATGAAAGGCTTTACCTCAGGCCAGATAACAGATCACTGGTAATGCTAGAGGATCGGGTTGCTCTTGAGCACCCGAAGGCGAGATAATGAGCCAAACATTAGACTTTAATGTGATGCTAGAGGTTGATATGGCGGTCTGCAAAGTATTACGTTTATAGGGTGCCAGTATATGCTCTCATTCTCTGACTTCACCAGTATGCCTGTTATTTCAGTGCTGCTCTAGGAAGTGACTCCTTTTCATCTTAATTAAAAAGAGAGATTTCATACTAGATTTACCATCCTCGTTCAGCATAGCACTGTTGTCAGAGTTAATGAAACGATGGGTGTGTTCTGCGAGTTGCATATTAAAGACTGCCACATTCAATATTCACTTGGCTTGTTATCTTGCACCACACACCAAGACTTGGCTTGTGTTGTGAGGCTGAGCCTCAGAGGTTGTGAATGTAGAATAATAGTGCTCTCATTTGATGTCAGTTTCATAAGCCACAAGGAATTGAGTGAAAATGTTGGCTAAGTGGTGTTTAAGTATATACTGCCTATTGACGTTCTATCTTATATAGACTGCTGCAGTGATTCCATTTAGCCATCAAAGATAGAAGCCAACTCTGAAGTGGTGAGCTAGCTAGCAGGGATGTTTGCTCTTCCTCATTCAACTGTAGTTTGGAAAGATCTAGAAGAATGGTGCTTTGTTGGGTCTGCTGAAGCTGCGATCAGTGCAGGACTTGGAAGATAATATTTTCCTTCTTGTGTTAACTCTCTGGCTTTTTTGGAATGGTGTTATTTCTTTGGCCCTCGTGTAATAACACACTAGTAGGAAATTTGCAATAGTCTTTGCTGACAAGAGGGTTTGAGTCAATTCCCAACACGCTACTGCTTGGAAAAAGGTGTCGAGAAAGTGAAAATGAGGTTTTCGCACAAGCTAGCCATTCAGACGTCAGCTTTAATACCCCAGGAGGTCAAGTTCAGGTCAGACCACAGCATTGTGCAAACAGTTTTGACTGAATGGGAAGGCTTTGTTTTATGTCATTGTTTCACACACAACAATGGCATAATGAGTGAAGTTAAGAAATCAGGAAAGGAGTTTAACTTTTTTTAGTGCCTCTTTAGGACTAAAAGGGGAACTCCTTTAGAAAAGTCATTATGCTCTTCAAGTCAGTATTGTTGAAGTGCCCCTCCGAGAGATAGGCCTCTTTGAATCTCATACACCGTGCTAACATTCACCATCTTCCAACCTTAAGCGTTACAGCCCCCCGTGGCATTGAAAACAGTCAACCATCCCTGAAATTGTACCACACACTGTGCAGAGATTGAACAAAAATGAAAGAAAACCTGAGTCATTTTCAAGACGTATCTCAGTCACTGCTCAAGGGATCATCCCAAATCCCTTTTAATGACTTGGTTATACTGTATGTTATTCTAAGCTACGCCACTTGTAACACCAGTAGCATGGAGGCTCTGTTAGGAAAATGAATGAGGTCTGCTGTGCCCTAGGCCATTTGTACAGGAGCCCCCTCCCTCATCAGCTGGGGGAGAGAGTGTCTAAAGTGTGGTTTGACAGAGACGATGGGTGTTGGTGAGCACTAGCGTGAGGGAAGGCCGCCGTGGCCAGAACAGCAGCTCATTGTCCAAACTTGCATTGCAGCTTTGAGCGAGTGTGTCCAGAGATCTGGGCGCCAAAGAACAGTAGCCTCACAGAAACAAATGGAGGATGAGGAAAGGGCATGGTGCTCTCTCTCTCTCTCTCTCTCTCTCTCCCTCTCTCTCTCTCCCTCTCTCTCTCTGGCTCTTTCTCTCTCTTTTTCCTCTTGCTGTCTCTCGCTCTCCCTCTCCGGCTTTGAAAGAAGCAGCCGCCCTCCCGCCAGCTTCCTCTCTCCCAGCTGAGGTGTGTGTGTATGTGTGAGAGAGAGAGTGCATTTGTGTGTGTGTGTCTGCCTATTTTTGGAAAGAGTCCTGAATAATGAATCACCTGCAGACAAGTGGGAGGCTGCCCCTACACACACACACACACACACATAAGCACCTGCTGCTACTATGTCTCAGTGGCAGATGGAAGTCTTGGGTGATAAGGGAAACTTAAGAGCGCAGAAATGTTAGATCACCCGTGCTGATAGTGCAGCTGCAGGACTTATTCAGTCATTCAGCTTTACCCTTGAGGACCATAAGGCTGTTTTAGATATGCATCCGGGCTATACTGTGTGTGTGTGTGTGTGTGTCTCTCTCTCTCTCTCTCTCTCTCTCTCTCTCTCTCTCTCTCTCTCTCTCTCTCTATATCTATATCTATATCTATATCTATATATATATATATATATATATATATATATATATATATATATATATATATATATATATATATATATATATATATATATATGAAAAACAATTTGTCTTGACATGTTATTAATTCTCTCTCTCTCTCTCTCAGGCACTGGATGTGGACCGCAGCGTGCTCTATAAGATGAAGAAGTCAGTGAAGGCCATCTACACCTCTGGTCTGGGTGAGTGCACACTAATCCCCATGATCGGTTTGCAGCCTCGTCTTAGCCAGCACTGAGTGACCCAGCAATTAAACGCCACCCACTCTCGTGAATCATCTGGCTTACAGGCTCAGGCACGTGGAAGGTTTCACCTGTGGGTTTAGCCCACTGGCCTTTTGCTTCAGTACGTCATGTACAAAAAGCTGCCCTTTCTATGGGGTATGTGCATTAGGGTGGCGAAAATAATATTGTCATAGCCGGTTTATCTGTTGATTATTTTAGAAATGAATCGACTAGTTGTTTGATCAATAAAATGTCAGAAGATGGTGAAAATGGCAAATCAGTGTTTCCCAAAGCCTGAGAATACATCCTCAAATACCTTGTTTTGTCCACACATCAAAGATACTTAGTTTACTGTCAGAGGAGTAAGTACAACTGAAATATTTAAGTTTAGAAAGCTACAATTGGCAACTAATCGAATAATTGATTAATTGTTGCAGCCCTAATGTGCATGGGAGTGAGGGAGAAAGATGGAGCTGGAGCTTTGATCTGGTCAGCAGATTTATGAGGTTGCTGTCGGTGTCCATCTGTTCCTGAAGCTCGAGTGTAATCTACAGTATGTGCATGTGTGAGAGAATGAGCTTGATCATTAAGACCGGCTTTTACCGGGCCTCACTGGGACGTACATGGAGATCAGTCTCCAAGGCTCAAGGGTGTGTTTTCAAACGTTCTTGAGTGTTCTGGTTGCTCTCGCGTAGGCTTTGCTGCAGCTTGGCCAGAAAACAAATCTGCATTCTGTCAGTGTCTCTGTGTTGTGTTATGAGTTCCTCCTGCCTGTCAGGGGTAGAGGAAAGGCACACTGCAGGGGAACAGAAGACAGAACAGAGAGAAGCTGAGGGAGCAGAGAGCGAAAGGAGAGAGGGGGGGGGGGGGGAGAGAGAGAGGGAAAGAGAGAGGGGGAGAGAGAGATGAAGTTGCTGGCCTGTGTGAGTGGGGCTGTGAATCTCGTCACAATGCTGAGTCTCTCCGGCTGTGACAGCCCAGCATGATTACAGGGACTCAGCCTCCTGACAGGGCACACCAGTGTGTGTGTGTGTGTGTGTCTCTGAGGGGGGGTTGGTGCTTGGCTAAGTTGCCCCCTCTTTTTTCAGGAACACTGCTACCTCTGTTCAAGGGGGGGACAGCTGTCCTCTAGCCTCAGGAGACAGCTGTGGCCGGCACACCCTCTGTGTGTGTGTGTGTGTGTGTGTGTGCGCATGCACACATGTAGGTTGTGTTTTTGTTCCCTCTCGGAAGCAGTCAGGGGGGAGTCACTTTCGCCTCCTCCCCTCTCCAGCTTTTGTTCTGATGAGGTTCCCAGCCTCCCTGCTGCCTCCCTGCTGCCTCCCTCCCTCCCTGCCTCCTCTCCTCTCCTCTCCTCTCCTCTCCTCTTCTCCCCAGGAACAGGAGCTATCTACAGTAGCCTCATGTAAATCCACTCATTCCCATGACGGTGATTGGTTTAACATGTCCAGTGAGGCCTGTAGATTTAATCCTTAAATCGTCTCATTTTTGTGACCCTTTTCAGATTCTTTTTCTGGAGGATATGTTCTTGTACATACCGTTTGGACATATTTAGATCTTCTTTTAGCAGTTGATATGAAGTGCCACAAACAATCAGGAATACTCTCGAACCCCCCAAGAGATAACAAGTAAAATGGGACCAGTTAGTCAACAAAAAAGAATGACGGCAGAGGGATTTCCAGACAGCCGTTTCCTGCATGTTCTCAGTAGCCTGTGTGTGCTCGCTGAGGCGGTGACCTTGATGCTGTGTCCAACAGGTGCTGGCTGTGATGGTGATGGTGTAAGCTGTGCCATTAAGCAAACTGACCAGACTGCACTGTTTACTCTGTGTGTGGTGTGGGATTGCGGGGATGGCGGAGGTCACTGAGCTGAATGGACTAAGTGTCCACTCTAACAAAACACTGTATGTCCCTGCAGGCGCTCGTGATGCCAATACCTGTGTGGTCAATTTCAAGGAGTCGCTCTGCGTTTGGCTCCGGACACACTGACCGCATATCACCCCCCTGAAACAAATGACAGAAATCCTTTAAAACCATATTAAGCTGCTAAGCACTTTCAGTAAGAGGCTTTTTGGACTTACACCAGCAATCTGGATAACTTTCCGAATAAGGCTGACAGAAAGCAGGACCGTGGTTTTTAAATAATGTGAAATGTCTAGGGCTGGGGGGGGGGGGGGGGGTTAGAATTGAGATTAAAATGTGAATCTCTTCAGCCAGAGCCCTTCATAGAGAGCTTCATCTAACCACCTAGACTGAGACGCTCTGGACCCATATTTCATGAACCTGGTTATTTCCTCAGTGAAAATGACCTCAGGCAGCAGATATTTGCCCAGGTCCTGACTGTCCTGTCAAGACCCACTACATTTTCTCTACACACAGTGACATTATGGAAAAAATATTTTTAAGATTATGTGATAAATTGTTTGGTCATATGCCACTGTAAATTCTATGGATGTGATATTGGACATTATGGAGGTTTGATTCATTGCTTTTAATCAGTGGTATTTATTGTTTACAATGCCTCAACTCATGAGGTACTAAAATATTTAAGTCCTGTTTGAGTGTGTGAGAGAAGGCTGTAAACTGAGGTGTTGCAAGGTTTATTACTAGTGGATCAACTTGATGTGTGTGTGGGTGATGGTAAGGTCATTCAGTCAGGCCAGAGTATTGTAAATCTGACCAGGCTGTTCATGTGAGACATAAATCATCTGCCAGGCGTCTCGAACAACCCAGGTCCTGCAAGATCACCACAGACACAGGTTTCATGCAGTAACACCATATATCTGTCAGTCTCCCTCTCCCTCAGATTTATTTGATTTTCTTTGATTTTTAAAAAAAAAAAGAGATGTCACCACAAAGCAATGCAAAAAGCAAGAAAATGAATCACATTTTATTTAATCTGGGGTTCTTACCTTCCAATTATTTTGGCTTTTTCCATTTCTGCTTACTTTCGGCCAGGAAGCCAACACTCCTCCTTCAAAGTCTGACCACCCAGAGGGAGAGTCTGGGATTCTACTGACCTGTCATCAGGGGATCTTTGCAGTTGGCGTGTTGTGGGGCTTAACAAAAGTTTGTTAATGCTCTTGTCTCCTGCTAGTGGATATTACTAATCTAAAATCTCTTTCTCACCCACACAGCCCGCTCACAAGGACACACACACACACACACACACACACACACACATACACACACATACACACACACAGTCACGCTCACAAGGACACACACACACACACACACACACTCACAGTCACGCTCACAAGGACACACACACACACACACACACTCACAGTCACACTCACAAGGACACACACACACACACACACACTTTCTCTCTCTCACACATTGAGACAGTCATACTGTCTCGCACTGTATGCAACAAGTCCTTGCTCCAGTTTGATGGCTGTTTTCTCACTCTCACTCTTTCTGTCAGACCTGATTGACATACCTGCTCCATTCTCCTACATCTGTTGTGTGGTGTCTACAGTGTGTCCTTGAGAAGGGTGGAATGACTTTGCTCCTGTATGAGATGCATCCTCAGGGCTTCACATTAGACTTGCTTGGGTTTTGCTATGAGAGCTGAAACCCCATCCCCCTCCCCTTTCCCATCTTCGTCCCTGTTAGCCGCTCTGTGTCCTAGTTATCTAACAGAGGTTATCCATTCTCATTCCATTTGAGTTGTTCTACCCCACATTTCATTTTTCTCTATTTTTTTTTTTTTCTGCTCTGACTTTTTTTTATTCCCTCGTTCTGCTCCTTCACTGCAAAGTCAGACCGATCAGCATCTGACTCCGACACGTCAAACCCGCTGCGCTCGGCGTGATCCTGCCAGCCGGCAGCTCCCGTCCATCAAAGCGATGCGTGATCCGTGATAGAAATACGAATCCACCCCCCCCGCGCGCGCAAGGAGGACGTGGTGGAGCGTGGAGAGCCTGGACCCGGATGATGGAGCGCTGACAGAACCAGGGCGGCTCATCCAAACCGTGTTAACCTCCGCCCAGAGCCACTGACCGTCACGGGCCTGCGAGTCTCGCTGCATCCACCCAGACTCCCGTAGCCACAAGCAGTATTATTTTTCTGTAGAGAATTGAAATTCCGTACTTTTATGGTTTTAGCAAAGGAAAAAAAACTCACTCTGGGGTTGTGGTAAAATACTATTTTTAGTTACATATTTGAACACGTTTTATTTGACCTTTTAGGGGAAAGGGGTATCTAAGCAGAATTTTGTCAGCCTGAAGGCATCAAGCCTATATTTGTCTGTATATAGATGTGTGTATGTGTGTGTGTGTACAGTATATACACAAACGGAGAGATTACCCAGAGATAGAACTGGCTTTCACATATACATATGTATATGTGAAAGTAAAGAGTATAGAAGTCAATTCTATACTCTGGTGAAGGCCAGTTCTATCTCTGGGAAACCCAGGAAACAGGGGGCTCTATCTGGTTGCTATCTGTTAATGAAACAGAGATGAGGCCGTGGAACCAGCAACACCCAAACAAGCAGCTGGGGCCTGTCCTCAGATAATCTAGCCAGCCAAGGTCTGTGTGTGTGTGTGTGTGTGTGTGTGTGTGTGTGTGCATGTGTGCGCGTGTGTGTGTGTGTGTGTGTGTCTGTGTCTGTGTCTGTGCATTCCCCCTTCACAATGCTGAACCAGTGTTTGTACTGTAATCTCTGAGTCATGCTTGTCAGTGAGACAGTCAGGAACTCTGAGGAAGAGAGTGATAAAGAGAAAGAGGAAAAGCCTGTGGAAAGACTGCATTGCCTCGTTCCTCGGAAAAGACAAACTAACAATGTTAGTGCTCAGTTTCTGCAAACAAGGGCCCAGGCTGAGGTTTGGGCTGCGTTGAGTGAGTGAGTTACTATCTCATGCCTGGGCAGGAAATAGTCATCGCTGGAGTCCGTATCAGAATGTGACGCTTGGTGGATCCCCACGGACTTCGAGCTGACGGGGGGAAAAAACAACGAGAAGTCTGTTTGATGCCTAAACAAGCACCGAGTTGAACCATGACACGACCTCCACAGGATCCCAGAGACTATTGTCACAACATTCAGTTTCACTCAGCAGGAAAGCCTCATGGAAATACAAGGAGCCTATATAGGAGGATTAGGAATATATTTTGTCAGCTAAATGAGCCTTACAGTTTCACAGGGAGAGCTACAAGTTCTGCACAGCAACTCCCCTAGGGTCTTTCATATAAGAGTCACCTAGATGGTCTTGTTCTTGTGGTTTCCCCCTCTAACAGACAGTCTGCTGACTCAGTGTGCTGTTGGGTTTGCGGTGGGTTGTTATGGGGGAATACCAGCGCACCACCTGGGAGAAGTTTTGGTGAGCTTTTATCTTGAGGTTTATCGTCCTCCCAAAGTGCTTTTAAGATGTTGCTTCTTTCTGTGGTTTGCAGTGGAGGGTGCCAATCTCGGCTCGATAATGACATCCAATGAGTCAGCCCTGAACGGCAGGTGTGAGTGTATGTGCGCGTGTGTGTGTGTGTCAGCGGGAAAAGAATGTTCATGCTTTTTTCCCTCTCTTTGCCTCACTCACTTCTCTTCGCTTGCCAGTCATCTCCACAGTCACCTGCCAATGCCAGTCATCTCCACAGGTGAGTGGAACCCACCTGGCACAGTCTAATGGGCCAGCGGCCTGTGGGGGTTTGCCAGCTCACCTTGCCTGGCTTTCAGTGCCACTGTTGCCCTTCACTGGACTGGACTGGACGGATTGATGGAGGAGTCGATCTGACCGGCTAATTTTTGCTCAAGGTCTGAAATCTTCTCCCTCTTCTTAACCTCCTGGCTCAGATGGGACGTATTTCTCCATGTAACGATTCCAGTGGGTGGATGGTGGTTCTTGGAGCCCTGGTTGGAGGGGAGAATGTTCTTGTTCTCTCCTGGAGTTGCGTTTAGTTTCTGTCAATTTATTTATTGGGGTGAGATGTCCCGCTTGAGTGTTGACTCATCACTTGACCGGCCATCTGCTCCTCACTGTGCACTGTGGCAGGGAGGCTGTGTCGCGTCTGCCAGGAAAGCTGTTCACTTCTGCTCTCAAAACCACCAGCAGAAATATGATCAACCACACAATACATTACCATAAGGGTGCACTCATGGGTTTTTAGCAATAGTCACGTTTACATTTTTGAATGAATGTTATCGTGACAAAGCGTTCTGTTTATTAAGAAGAATTGACTCTGGAGGAGCAGTGGTACTTGTACTGACAAATGTCTGCATTTATTACATATGAAAGGTCATTTGCATTCATTTACATAGACGTTGGTGCCAAAATGGCCTCTAGTGTAAATGTTTCTCTGCAAGTGTGCTGATGCGCATCATGGCTCTGTATGCCTCTAGTTACTTGGCTCTAGTCAGCTGATCAGGGCTGACTTAGTCACTGAAAAGACTTGATGAAACTTGTCAGACATACTCAGACACACACACACACACACACACACACACACACACACACACACACACACACACACACACACTCTCAAAACTGTAATTTGCTCCTTTGGCTGTACCTCATGTTATGATCACATGACTGTAGTGTGTTTAGAAACTCCAGTACAGTACCACAGTCCTACTGCTTTCCTGTCTCATTGTACCCTTGACTGCATCCCTAAGACAAAGGACTGGATACAGTTCCACCCCTGCCCAAAAACTGCCCTTAAAAAAGACTCTCATCTATTATTCATTATGCTAGATTGATTTTTTGCTCTCTCCATTGTGATTGCGTGCACCGGGACGGTATTGCGTGACTCCGCTGTCTCTCTCTCTCTCTCTCTCTCTCTCTCTCTTTTTTTTCTTTTTTTTTTCCTTTCTCTCTCCCCTCTGTTGCTCTCCTCTATGGCGTGCTTTTGGAGTGGTCTGTTCTGAAAGCAGCCCTGGCAGACTGGCAGAGTGGCATCTCTCCATGCGGCGGCTGGCCAGCGGGCATCAGATGCGCTCAGGTGCGGACGGCAAATGAGCCGTGGGGGCTGTGGGGCGGCAGGATGGAGTGCTGTCACACGCCGCCTCACCTTACCTTTTCCTGCTAAATGGCCACACTGGCGTTTGCCAAGTGCTTTTACTTGTGTCCTTCAGTGACCTGAGTTGTGTATGTGTGTGTGTATACTTGGGCAATGTTTGTGTGTGTGTGTGTGTGTACACTTGTGCATATGCGTGTGTTTGTGTGCGTGTGTACATTTGTGTGTGTGTGTGTGTGTGTGTGTGTGTGTGTGTGTGTGTGTGTGTGTGTGTACTTGGGCAATGTTTGTGTGTGTGTGTGTGTGTGTGTGTGTGTGTGTACTTGGGCAATGTTTGTGTGTGTGTGTGTGTGTGTGTGTGTGTGTGTGTGTATACTTGGGCAATGTTTGTGTGTGTGTGTGTGTGTGTGTACACTTGGGCAATGTTTGTGTGTGTGTGTGTGTGTGTACCCTTGGGCAATGTTTGTTTGTGTGTGTGTGTGTGTGTGTGTACACTTGTGCATATGCGTGTGTTTGTGTGCATGTGTACATTTGTGTATGCATGTGTGTGTGTGTGTGTGTGTGTACACTTGGGCATATGCGTGTGTGTGTGTGTACACTTGTGCATAAGCGTGTGTGTGTGTGTGTGTGTGTGTGTGTGTGTGTGTGTGTGTGTGTGTGTGTGTGTGTGTGTGTGTACACTTGTGCATATGTGTGTGTGTGCGTGTGTACATTTGTGTATATGCATGTGTTTGTGTGTGAGCGTGTGCGTGTTTGTGTGTGCGCATGCATATGGGTGCATGTGTGCATGCGTGTGTGTTTGAGTGTACACGTGTGTGTGTGTGTGTGTGTGTGTGTGTGTGTGTGTGCGTGTGGGTTTGTGTGTCTGTGTGTGTGTGTGTGTGTGTGTGTGTGCACCAACATGACTTAGGCCTTCACTGACTCCCATCTCTTGGAGTGCTCCCGTCATGATGAAACTCCAGTGTCTGAAGTGGGATTGGGGAAAGATTGGGAAAGCTGTCGTAAACACGGGCCGGAAGACTTGCTTCCATCAGCCTGCAGCTGCAGCGAACACACATTGATCTTGTCTGTGTGTGCGCGAAACAAAAGCCACAGCAGACGGGAAATTAACGAGTTCTTAGAAAAACAAACACAGTTTGCTTGCTCTTCGTTCCCCATTCGGACAGCGCGCGATTGGTCACTGACCAACGTAAGTGATCTCTGCCTCAACGGAACAACAATGAACAGGAAGTGAGCCAGCAGTCCAGGGGGGGGGGGGCGTATAGGGGGGTAAGGAACAGGTTTTTGTGCTGCTGGGAGATCTGTCAGTTCCCATGTGCACCCTGCCAAGTCATTCTGTTTGCCTTTTGGGTTTACACTAGGTTTCAATGCCAATGTTCAAATTGGCCATTCAAATGACCAAATTTGGGAATGTCTCTGATTTGGTCACTGTGCCCTACTGTGTAAGAGCTCAGTGGATACTGAACGTGTTTGTCTTCTCTTTGTTCAGTCACCATGGCGACACCCAAAATGACGCAGGGACTGTTTAGAAAGATCCTTGTGAATCTGAGATGCATACATGCCTTAAATACATGTCTTTTTAAATATATGCCTTTCTGGCTGTTTGGTTCTGGGAGGTGTGTATTAATGTGTTTTTTTGCGTTGTGTTCTAGCTCACGTGGAGAATGAGGAGCAGTACACCCAGGCGCTGGAGAAGTTTGGGGAGAACTGTGTGTACAGAGACGACCCCGACCTGGGTTCCGCGTTCCTCAAGTTTTCCGTCTTCACCAAAGAACTCACAGCCCTTTTCAAGAACTTGGTGAGAAGACTCTATTTGTGTTAATAATGTCACAGTGTTTATAAATGACTTTTGTTTAATCTCATAGGGATTTGGTAAGGTGTGTGTGTGTGTGTGTGTGTGTCTGTGTGTGAGTGTGTCTTCTGCTTTGGAGAACAGAAGGCGTTAGCACGCGTGGGAGACATAGCTTACTAGCGCTGCTCCAGATGTTGAGCTTTTGTCGGTCTCCCCCACTCCAGTGCTATGCTTCACGGTTCCTCTTCCTCCGATTCTACGCTGAACTCTTTCCTCCCGTATTTAAACAGGGAGGGGGTGTGAGAGCGAGAGAGCACCACAATTCCCAGCAGATGAGCTGTAGGCAAGCCACCCCTTAGCTCTCTATCGAGGCCGTCCCCCTAGGCTCCAAACACAGCATGGAAAAGAGTCCCTTAGGGTGATGCAGTTGCCATAGCAATGCACAACGGTGCAACTGGGACAGTTTTCTTCCCAGTCCAATTTACAGGGGCTTGCACATTTCTTGTCTGAGCGCAGCTGTTTTTCATTGCCAGTTAAAATTTCAATGAAGAGGTGATGATTAGTCTCATCATGTTTATGCATGATTCTGTGTCTATTTTTAGAGTTTAATTGACTATTTATGTCAATAAATAAGCAATTACCTGCTGGGATTCCCACATGGCTGCCCTTATCATTTTGTGTATTGTGAATTGAGGATTACAGAGGTGGGAGGAAAAAAACAAATGTGCTGAATAGAAAATGAATTTCTTCTTGGGTGTTTTAGTTTCAGAACATGAACAATATCATCACCTTCCCACTGGACAGCCTGCTGAAGGGGGACCTGAAAGGAGTGAAGGGGGTGAGTGTCTGTTTCCAGCATCTACACCTCTAACCAGACGAGGGGATGAACTCTGCACTCAGGTGTTCACGTCAGTGTGTCTTAACAGTGCCGCTAGATTAAGAGCTAGAACAGCTAGGACCCATAAGCATGCCCGCTTGTCTGAGGTGTACCTAAAGACTGTCTTGTCTCATTACTGTGTACACCACACACACACACACACACACACACACACACACACACACACACACACACAGACACACAGACACACAGACACACAGACACACAGACACACAGACACACAGACACACAGACACACAGACACACACACACCTGACCTTCCAACCCCACCACCACCAGTGTTTCCCTCCCGGCGGTGTCACGTGTCCTCGTTAGGCTGACCGGGTCCATGATGTGATTTAAGCCCTAATGAGGCCTTTTCCCCTCGCTGTCTCCTCCGTCGCCCTGGAGACCAATCTCTCTCTCTCTCTCTCTCTCTCTCTCTCTCTCTCTCTCTCTCTCTCTCTCTCTCTGTTTGGTCTTTCATTCTGATCTCAGTGAGGGGTCATCTGTGAGAAATAGAAGAGAAGGCGTCTGCTGAATCACGGGTTGCCTGTGCACTGAGAGAAACCAGACGCATTCAGTTCCAGCTCAGTGGTTCATTCACACCGTGTGAGATTCCTGATGTGTGTCCTATAGGGAGTCTCGTCGTGCCGTGGACTTTTTAGATGGGCAACTGGGCTATCTCCATCTCTCTCTCTCTCTCTCTCTCTCTCTCTCTCTCTCTCTCTCTCTCTCTCTCTCTCTCTCTCTCTCTCTCTCTCTCTCTCTCTCTCTCTCTCTCTCTCTCTCTCTCTCTCTCTCTCTCTCTCTCTCTCCCTCTCCCTCTCCCTCTCTCTCTTCTTCCCCCCCCATTCCCTCTGTCCGGTGTACCAATCAGTCTCCCTGCCCTCAGCTTGGCCCTAGGCACTGGGCACAGCCTAACTAACACTCGTCAAATTACAGTGGTGATACGGTCTCGAGGGAGCCAAGACCTGTCTGAGAGAAACGACAGGAAAAAAAGACAATAGAGAGAAGAGAGAGAAAGACACAGGTGTGGGTGCTAGTACTGCTGCTGCTAATAGACCTTTGGGACTGGTAGCATAACGTTGTAGCAACACCAAGATGGTGGGGTTTTATTCTGATTAAATGTAGGTTGTCCAATATTCTAAATGGGTAAATTAATACACTGAAATGGACGGTAGTATAATTGCTGGCTCAGATCCACCCAGCACATGGAAACACCTTCTCCTATCAGTCACTAATGCTGCCGAGCGTTTTGTCTGGCCCTGTGTGGGCTGGTGAAGAGAAGCTTGTTTGTCTGCAGACATCGTGTTAATATTCTCAGGTCGTCTGCAGTCGTGCTGAGATCTTTATTTTTCCGGGGCCGACTCGACGGGGGGCCCGTCAGGGCACTAATGGCTGCCGCTAGATTGCGGGTCTCGCCCAAATCGCTTAAGTGAGGAGGACGTATTTCACGCTTCACTCCCTCGGCCGGCACGCACCGGCTGTTTGGGAGCAGGGAAGTCCCCCCCGAAACGCTTTTAGACGCGCTGCAAATCGAGTGTCCTCACGCTCCAGGTCTCATGATGGTTCTCTGGCCTGTCCTCTGGGACGCACCGTTCTCCCACTGCCTCGCTGGTGGATGAGCCTTTGTTTAGTACATATAGAGTGCTGCCAGGAGGCTTTTAAAGAAGTGGATGAACAGCTTAATGTGTGCTGGTGTGCAGCTTCTCTAACCATGCATGAATGATTTACAGTTCAGATTTAATGGGAGTTGTTTGGAATCTCATCATTTCAAACTTGATTTTATGAACTCTTTTCAGCTCTGGCAGGTGTGTGTGTGTGTGCATGAATGCATGAGCGTGTGTGTGTGTGTGTGTGTGTGTGTTTGAGGTTATGGACACCCAGTTAAGCTCCATGTTGAAGCTCAGTGGTTTGTAACTCCATGGCCAGCTAGTGGGTCTGTGTGTGTGAGATCCCACAGAGAACAGGTGGAACCGCTCCCACACCCTCAACTCAACAGAGCTCATACGCTCATTTAGAGCTGGCCCAGCTCAGCGACTCCTAGGTGGGAAAACCAACATCACACTGTAGCCTCCACAGTTGTGTGTGTGTGTGTGTGTGTGACATGTTCGTCATTGCAGCTCTCTGCTAGGGTAAGCAGATTAACAGTGCGAGGGGTGAATGTTAGCCAAGCGCGCCGTAAGTGCTGGTGAGTGACTCCAAGAGCAACACTTTTAATGCATGAGCTCACCGTCTCAGTGCTGCTCCCTCAGGGGCTCCTAACAGCACATTTCATCAGCGAGAGGGAGAGAGAGCGAGAGAGAGAGAGAGAGAAAGAAGGGTGTGGGACTCTAGCTACTGCAGTCTAGCTTCTCTCTTTCCATCCCTCCTTCTCTTCTCTTTCTCTCTCTATGGCTTTCTTTACCTCTCCCTCTCTTTTGCTCCATCTCTCTTTCTGTCTCACCAAGTCTGCTCTCTATCCCCTCATCCTCTCCTCCTCTGGACTGCTCCAGTAACTCCTCCTTCACAATAGCATCTTCTCTCCTCCTCTTCCACTTTCTCTTCACGTCTCGCTCTCTCTGTCCTCCTTTGCCCCTTGTCCTCCTCTCCTTCCAGTCTTTGGCGTGGGCAGTGCTGCTGGTTGGAGGCCTCAGTAGTGGGCGTGGCTGGCTTTGTCCCGTCCGCCCGTGTCAGCCGCTGCTGACCCAAGGGGAAGAGAACAGCTGCATGTGCAGAACATGGCCGCAGTTTTATTTTTAGCACTTTGCTTCTCCACCTCGCGCCTCTTACTTTTCACTTTTCCCTCTCCGTGCTCCTTTCACTCACTCTCTTTCTTTCTTTCTTTCTTTCTTTCTTTTGTTCTCTTTCTCCTTTTCTCCCTCTCTGGAGTGCCGAGGCTTTTGGAAGAAGCAGAAGCAGCAGCAGCAGTATGCTCGAGTGGGTCTCCTGAACCGCAGCCGCATGAAAAGACTCAATATAATGGCCCTCCACCGTTCTGGTGATTGCATGAAGGTCACAAGAGGGCATCAGCCGGCGCTGATTGTCTCAGCAGGCTTTTGGACAGCACCCAAAGGCCCCTCTGGGGATGTTGATGATGGCGGCTCCCTCACGCCAGACCTGCACAAACATAATAAACTGTTGTGGTGAAGCGACTCGGGGCTCCAGGGGCCAGCGCTATATTAAGCCCTGACTCAGGGGTTTGGGAAGTTCTGTTGTACTTACTTCGGGGAGTAGGGCAACGGATCTGGGTCAGTTTCCAGGAGCTGTCTGAAACTTTGTAGCTGTCTGTAAAACAAGAAAAGAAGGAAAAAAAGTCTTTAAAGTTCGTTTTTAAGCTTGTTGTGACAAAAGGTTGTTTACAGACGGGCATGTTTATGTTTGGTTGTTGCGCCTGGCGAGTGGGCAGTTGGCAGCTGCGGTGTTTACTATCAGACACGGGCAATTTCACCCGTGTGGCATGGCTCTTGTCGCACTCATTATGGTGGGATTATAGGCGTTGAGGCGGTGGGGTGGGGGGGGGGGGGGGGTGGGGGAGTTGTGTAATTTGTCTTGCTGTCCGACCGCCGCTAGGCGCTGACAAAACTAGAGCGCGAATCGATCAGCTCTTTAGTGGCTCTGCAGCTGGAAGACCACTCCGAAACAAAACACATAAACAGTCACAAACCACAGAACCACCTGCCTCCATTACCCACCCACACACAAACACTCACGCTGTGACACACACCCTGCATCCAACATCATGGAGGCGATGAGTGAATGAGCTAGCAGTCTGCCACCCTTCTCCCAGAGAAGCAGATGTTTTAGAGTATCTGACACTGTATTTGCTAGTGCATTTCTGTGATGATCGAATCTGTCGTCATCTGTTTATAAGGTGTTAATAGATAAGTTTCTGCATTTTTTTCGTCCGATTTGTTTTCCATAAAGGAGTTGATCTTAAGGCTGATATGATCCGTGATCTGTTCATGATCTCTTCATTTTCTCTCCTTTTTTCTCCTGCGCTTTCAGGACCTGAAGAAGCCTTTTGATAAAGCCTGGAAGGACTACGAGACCAAAGTGTAAGTTATGTTCTCTCTTCACCAGATAAATGTCTGACTTGTATGATCAATCACCTTAATCTGGGCCTGAAGATATGGAATGTTCCGGTAGCATTTTTCTTCTGTATTTTTATGTCTTTTTCCCCAACATCCCTCAGCTTCCTGGTCCATTGTTATCTTAGTAAACTTCAGTAAAAGGATTGACTGCCATACAACATTCATCTGTTTCATCAGTTCATCTAAGATTAGTAGTTAAGACGAGCAGTTAACTCTTTCAAGCAGTGATTTATTGTGAACCCAGTTTACCTCAACTCATGTAGTGTAGAGTGTAGATCAGTTTGTCTGATGGCTTTCTGGGCTTTGTAGTCCTTCATTCCATTTGAGTGACCTGTGATCCTTGTGTCACTTGTGTCGTCAGTGTATCTATCTACCCTTATCCCCCACACCAACCCTACAGACCACACCCCCTGTTACCTTTTGATTTTGCATGCCACAATGTTTGTAATTTTATAGCACTCTTATGTTTTACAAGCTGCAAAGGACATTCTTTACTGAAAGGGTAATGCATTTTCTTATCCAGTTTGATGGGGCTCACATTGAATGTATGCAAATACGACAAGAGCAAAGCAAAGATGCTCCAAGCAAATAGATGCTTTGCAAAAAGAACATTTTCCACCCATTTTGTTTGCTGGCTCCATTTAAGACTTTTTTTGTCTTTCTTGTAAACATCCCGTTCTCCTTGGCTGTCTCTGATCACTGTTCCATGCTGATCTTGGCTCTCTGTTGACGGGCGCGTTGCTGTTTCCCAGATGGAGGGAGGTGAAGCTCTGTTGCTGCCGCTGCACACAGCTACGGGCGTGGCTGAGTTTTTTATTTTATTTTGTATTTATCCAAAAAAACGGTTTGCCAGTGTTCTGTCATGTCGTCATCGCAGCCCCCTTTAGTCCAGTTTGATCTGCGTCCCGGGCCGAACGGAACTTGGCTTGCAGCTAAGCACAATTTGTGCCGATTTCACTCTTAAGCACACTTAATGCTTTTGGGGCTGGGGATTACTGTGTGCAGATGTCCTCCTAATAGACACCAGGCCTCTCGGCCCCCGAACATGTCACTGTGCGCTTGCTGAATGAGAGAGTGAAAGGTAGATGACCGGACAAATGTGATTTGATGACCGTGAACATCAAAACCTGAACATGTACCTGTATGTAGCTGTTTCTCAG
This sequence comes from Alosa sapidissima, assembly GCF_018492685.1. NCBI lineage: Eukaryota > Metazoa > Chordata > Actinopteri > Clupeiformes > Clupeidae > Alosa > Alosa sapidissima. Next base: position 8,428,763 of record NC_055975.1, read on the forward strand.
AATGGTATGTTTTCATGAACGTAGTTGTGTCTTATTGAAAAATGTATGTTGCAACCGAGACTGAGTGCCGTGTTGTCATGACAACATACCATTCTGACTGACCATTGCTTGGTGCTCCTCGTCAGTCTCTTGCTTGTTTGTTTGTTTGTTTGTTTGTTTGTTTGTTTTTGTTTTCAGTGTCTCAGTCTTGCCCTCGATTTTTATTTTTGCCTTGTTGTCTCTGGATCTGTGTTAGTGTTAATTTCGCCAGACGAGACGAGAGGAAATATGTTCGTCAACGACCTTTTTTTTCATGACTAAGACGAGACGATGACGAGACGTCAGTAATGTCCTGAAACACTGACTAAGACTATCTTAAGATGCATTATTGTTGACGAAAAAAGACGAGACTAAAATGTTTTGCATGAAATAAAAACTAAGATAAAATCTCCCTTCATGTTCGTCTACAAAATGAGAAGACAGAATATCTAGCTGTTACGTTTTCAAAATATTCCGAATGAGTTCATACGCAACAGCTTTCCTGTAGGCTAGTCTACGTGCTGCTGCTGCAACCCTGTGGCTGCAAGTATGGATTTAACTACAAGTTATTTGGCAAACAACTCATCTATATTATATTTTACCACGTCTGCTCGCGGACCACTTGGTGATCCCCGGACCACACTTTGAGAAACACTGGTCTACGAATATGACAGTGGTCCAGTCAAATCTTTTACTGTCTATGGTCAAATCCCAGCCGAGCTATAACTGTAGCTCGACTTACCTGTGCATGTAAACATACGGACTGACAAAAAATCAGAATGAGTAATTATAACAGACGAGTAGCCCTGTGGACACACAATATTGTTGGAAAATTGAGATGTGCGAAACACTATTTGACTCAAATGGTAATCAGAAATAATTTGTTTTAAAAAAAAAAGACTAAAATGTGTTGACTAAAACTGACTAAGACTAAGATACCTTTAGTTTTCTTTTGACTAAAACTAGACTAAAATGACGAGACTTTTAGTCGACTAAAACTTGACTAACAAAAATGATATTTGAATGACTAAATATGACAAAGACTAAAAAGGACATTTCGTCACAAGACTAAGACTATGACTAAATTAAAAATAGATGACAAAATTAACACTAATCTGTGTCTTGGCGAAGAGAGGCAAGACAGAGATGCCAGAGTGGCTCAGGTTGACCTTGTTCTCCTAACAAGTGGCCCCTGTGACGGCTGCTGCTAAATGACCTGAACGAGGGCAGAGCTGACAGGGAAGGGTGGGGGCGGTGGAGGGGGGTGGGTGGATGTCCTGCATCCCAGTGGAAGGTATATGCTAGCTAGCATATGGACAAGAATGCCCTCTTGCATGAGTGGTAGCTTTCTATTTTTTGTTTTGTTTTGTTTAAGTGTGTTTATTTATATGCGGCTGCTAATTGGAGAATGAGTAAGCATACTGTATACACTGTATGTGTTAAGTGTGTCTTTATTGAGAGCATACATGTTTATATGGGATAGACAGGCCGTGACGAGTGTGTTAGTGTGTTTGGGTGTGGGGTACTTTTTGTGTGTCTGTGAGAATGTGTCTGTGCCCTTTGGCGTTTCTTTAACACCAGACGTGTTTCCTCCTCCCCGCCACGCGCAGCACCAAGATCGAGAAGGAGAAGAAGGAGCACGCTCGGCAGCACGGCATGATCCGCACGGAGATCAGCGGCGCCGAGATCGCCGAGGAGATGGAGAAGGAGCGGCGCTTCTTCCAGCTCCAGATGTGTGAGGTGAGGGGTCACCTGCTTCTCAGCCAGCGGGGGGTCAGGATTTGGAGAGTTAGCTTCAGCCAGTTAGCATCCACCGTCCTCAAAGAGAAGTCCCTCAAGTGCTCACCTCCTCCCACATTTTTACAAACAATCACTGGTTAACACAAATGCTTGCTGTCTGGTGTGATTGGTGGAAATCCACAATGACCACATAATCTGTGGTCATCGATAATGTGCCACCTAATTACTGCCTAATGGGCTTGCTTGTGAAAATGAGTGTGGAAGTGAGCACATGTTGGATGCCATTTTTAAAGATGGTGGTGGCACCACAGAGTATACTTTTGGCTCAATTAGCTAACCTAGCATTGGTTATTATTATTGAAATGAATGGGGCTGGAACCCTGTCCAGTTCTATATAATACCTCCATGGTCTCAGCACTCACGCACCAACCTGAGTCATCTGTAGTAGATTTACCCTCCTCTAGCCCCTGATCAGCACACCCCATTCATTTGGGGAAGCTCCTCAGAGCGTTTGTCCTTGGTTTGGACAACATTTATATAGATTGATATAGTGGGATTATACAGAACAGTACACATGTATAGATATTGTATCTGTTAGGGTAAAGTAAACTTGTGTTTGTTCATAATATTGATTTCAAATTTCTCCTTTCCCTTGTAGTATCTCCTCAAAGTGAATGAGATTAAAATCAAGAAAGGGGTGGACCTCCTTCAAAACCTCATCAAATACTTTCATGCACAGTGCAAGTAAGTTCTTGGATTTTAATCTAGCAACGCTGTCTGACCACTAATGAAATTGTCATCCTGGACAGAACATAATGTGTCATGAAGCTAATCACCCTTTGTGCACACAGCTTCTTCCAAGATGGTCTGAAAGCAGTGGACAACCTGAAGCCCTCTATTGAGAAGCTAGCCACAGACCTGCACACCGTAAGTGGACTTAACTTGTTCCTTCAGCACCCTCTTTGTTCATTTGTCCACTAGTTTTAAGATTGAGTGTAAATACACATTTCATGAATCACATTTGATGTATGAGCTACATCCACCCCCAACACCACCACCACCAAAAAAAAAAATAAATAAAAAAAAAAAATAATAATAATAATAATAATAATAATAATAATTCTTATCATCAATATGAAATAAATAAAAGTTAATCAATCTCAGATGACATATATCCAGGGGTTACTGAGGTTAAATTGCCCCAAATTGTATGTTAAGGGTGGGTGCAGGGATGTGGAGATGCTCCATTGGCACCCACATCCTTGAGGATGGTGCACAAGGTGACCGCCTAGATTGCCTGTATCTAGAAACACCCCTGCAATCACCCAATTCATTGCCACTTCAGATTGATCTGCGTTCAGCAAATCTTTGTATCACACGGAGTGGAAAAGTCCTAGTTTTTCAAACTTTCAACTCTACTGGGATTTCATCTTGATCATCTGATTTTTTTTCACTACCCCACTTTAAATTTCCTTGACCTATTTCTCAAGGTTACTTTGCTTTTCCCTTACCAACAGTTTAGTTGCCAACATCTCTGGTTCTGGTTCAAAGGAAGTGTTGGAGTCTGTCCATCATTTCTAGGGGCTCTTTGCCGACTAAGTGCTCCAGCCTGATTCCTTAGGTGACTGACCACCATGTTCTTACCACTGGAGGAAGATCAAATGCAGCATGTTGGGGTTGGACCATGAGTCTCTTCGGTGGAGAGATGATGTTAAGGCATTCACCCCCCCTTCTATCTTTTTCTTCTCTCTCTCTCTCTCTCTCTCTCTCTCTCTCTCTCTCTCTCTCTCTCTCTCTCTCTCTCTCTCTCTCTCTCTCTCTCTCTCTCTCTCTCTCTCTGTGCTCAAATGCAGATCAAACAGGCACAGGATGAGGAGCGCAAGCAGCTAACTCAGCTCAGAGATGTGCTCAAGTCTGCACTACAGGTGGACCAGAAAGAGGTAAGACGCATGCACACACCCACAGACACACACACACACACACACACAGACACACACACACCTTTATCCTTGTCTTTGTGTTCTACATCACACACTCCCAAACATAGCTCATACAGACTGGGTCACATAAACACACACACACACACTATCACACACCCCTGTGAACACACACATGTTGCTCACCTCAGACCGCAGGGTTCGGCTCAGTCAGCTCCCCCGCTCAGCATCAGTGGAGTGTTTGGTGTCCTGCCTTTAGCTCCATCAATCCGCTTTGCAGCCTTTAAGCACCCTTTTTAAGGGATTGCTTGTTTTAATCACTGGACATGAAGCACCCCACCCTACCCCATGCCATCCACCCCTCCCACAACTTGTACAGGAGTCGGTGGCAGTCAGGAGACAGTGATTGCTTTTGATGTGCTGTGGTCTCTTTGAGGAGTGCCGCTTTGTTGGTTAATGTGAGTGCACTGTTGTCTGTTGATTCTAAGGAAATGGAGGGGTGTGACACTGTGTTATTTTTGTCTTTGGAGAGTGTTTGTATAATGCACTGTGCATGTAGACGAGGCAGAATGTATATAAATGATTGGGTCGATATGTGTTTGTTTGTACACATGAGTGTGTGTGTGTGTGTGTGTGTGTTTGTAACCCTTTGAACTGTCTGAAGAATGCTTTCCTCTTTCCCCATTTAATGCTTCCGCCTCTTTGCCAACCAAGTCTAGGAGAGTAAGTCCACTTTCATCTACTATCGTTGTTGTGTCACTATGCTTGCCCAACCTCCCCACCCCACCCAACAGACACTCACTCACACACACACACACACACACACACACACACACACACACACACACACACACACACACCATCCTTGTCAATCTGTGGCCTCCATAAACAAAAGCCACTCATCCATGAGACCTCAGAGGGGCGTAGCCTCAACCCATTTACTCCAGTGGAGCTGAGGAGCGGCGCGAGGCCAGTCTCTGGTTAGCTGGGCAGAAATGGAGTGTGGCCTTCCGTTACAAATCCCTGTGTGAATGCTGCCTCAGCCCGGCAGCTATAGTGGTCATGGAATTTGGCACAACACATTATCAAAGTGCACACTCATTCACTCCAGCCCAAATGGGACAGGAACGGACAACTGTTGCCCCCCCCCCCCCCCCCCGCCCTCCTTGTCTGTAGTGCTTCTAGTAGAACATGTAGTAGTCTGAACACGTTCATGTGACCTTGTTTTCCGAGTGGCAGAGCAAGCCGGGAGCCGGCGTTCCCGGTTCTCCCAGTTTTTCCTGTTTGGTGCATGTGGTGATAGTGGGGCAGGATGTGACCCATGCAGGGCACTCCCACCTTTTCAAAAAGACCCAGAGAAAAAAAAACAACAACAATGCCAGTTTCCAGTTTCCATACAGGAAGTGACGTCCCTAATGTAGTGCATGTTTGTGTATGGTTTCATTTTTTTGTATGTGTCCAGTGATTAGGATTGCTGTACTAGTACAGTTTGTAAAATGCATTGCTGACGTGTGTGTGTGTGTGTGTGTGTGTGTGTGTGTGTGTGTATGTGTGTGTGAAGGATTCCCAGGTGAGACAGAGCGCCACCTACAGTTTGCACCAGCCGCAGGGTAACAAGGAGCACGGCACAGAGAGGAGCGGGAACCTCTACAAGAAAAGTGACGGGTAAAGCTCTCTCTCACCCTCTTTCTTTTTCACACTCTCCACACACACTCACACACACTTTCTCCATATACACACACACACACACACACACACACACACACACACACACACACACACACACACACACACACCCTCTCTCTCACTCACTCACTATCTCTCGCTCTCCCTCTCTCTCTCTCATTCATTTACACACACACACACACACACACACACACTCAAACAACACCCCCCCCCTCACTCGCGCTCTCTCTCTCTCATTGACACACACAAACACACACACACACCTACATGCACTTGCTGAATGGACTGTAAATCATGTGGGGCAGCCTTGTCCAGGTGTTGGTGCATAACTGACTGATGTGACTTTAGCTGCGGGTGGGTGGGTGCTGCTGTCTGATTTGTGTGCGTGGCTGATGTGCTGAGTCATAGTTTAATATCACACTTTTCAGCTTGAGGAAGGTGTGGCAGAAGAGGAAGTGCTCGGTGAAGAACGGCTACCTGACCATCTCACATGGCACGGTGAGCAGGACATCCACACACACACACACACACACACACACACACACACACACACACAGGCACACGCACATGCACTTACACACACACACATACACACACACACACACACACACACGCAGGCACAGAAGCACGCACGCACATGCACATGCACAGACATGTGTATCATGAGTCATTTTGAGCTGTATGCTCTGTGGGGCTGATGAGGTAGTCACAGTCTACACACCGTGTCAAACACAAGTGCAGAAAGTCACCCCACTAGATCTACACACTGTCAGGCCAATGGATTGCTTCTCTCTGGCCGTAGCTGTGGCCTCTCTGCCACAGGTGATGAGGGGTGTTGTGGTGGGATTTGTTCCCCCGCGCGGTGATGCCCTGTGCTGTGTCAGCGTAAAGCTCCCTTGGCACCAGACGCCTCGCTCTGAACAGCGTGCATTAGAATGCAGGAGAGGGGCTCTGTGCCAGACTACATCCTCTTTTGCCTCAGAACATCTATTTAGTTGTGTGTGTGTGTGTGTGTGTGTGTGTGTGTGTGTGTGTGTGTGTGTGTGTGTGTGTGTGTGTGTGTGTGTGTGTGTGTGTGTGTGTGTGTGTGTGTGTGTGTGGTAGAGTAAGAACAAGAGTTAGAGAATGAGTAACTGTGTGTGTGTGAGAGAGAGTCTGATGTGTTGATAATGGAGTGCAGGAGTTGTTCCTTGGTGAGATGGAGACAGGGCTCCCTACCAGCTCCTCATTACTACTCATGTCCATCCTGCTCCAGACTGGCCCTCTCACTTACTCTCTCATCTACTCTCTCATTTACTCACTCACTCTCTCACTCACTCACTGACTGCTGCCTGCCCAGACCCACACACTGACCAGCCAAGCTATTGATCCCCAACCCCCCTGTTGTCAGAACAAGCCCCATTTCCTTCCATTACAATCTGCACCATCTCTCTCTCTCTCTCTCTCTCTCTCTCTCTCTCTCTCTCTCTCTCTCTCTCTCTCTCTCTCTCTCTCTCTCTCTCTCCCCCCTCTCTCTCTCTCCCCCTCTCTCTCTTGCTTTCCCTCTCTCCCTGAATCTGTCTTTCTGTGTGTCCTGTTCTATTTGTATCCCAATTTCTACCTCTTGCTCTCAATCTCTCTCTCACTCACTCACTCACACACACACACACACACACACACACACACACACATACTCTCTCACTCTGCCCATCTTGCAACTGTCAGAACAAAGAAGAGAAAAGTGACGGAGCCTCATCATTCCGATCCTTTCCTCTGTCTTTTGTAGTGCACAGAAAGGTGTCCTACTTTTCTACACTTACAGTTAGAGTTTGACAGACAGTGACTCATCCTGAGGGGCCCTCAGTGGAGGGTGATCGAGATCTGCATCTGACAAAAACACACAGGTTCTCCATGATGGAGCAGAGAAGCTCAACCCCGCTGGAGAGGAAGGAGCTTTATCTGGATGGGTCTGGGGGCAGCAGTAGTGGACTGGTTGATGAGCTGCACTGCTGTCATGTTGAGAGTCTGAATGAAGCTCTATATTTCACTGGACCAGCAGTTCATTTCTCTTGGCCTTGTTTTGGCTTTGATGGGGAGTTTTGTGCTTATCAGGCGGACGCATCTCTGCCTTTAATCACTGTGAAAGTCTGATGTCTGTGGTATTTCTTTGAATGTGTGCTGTTTTTGTCCTTCAGGCCAACCGACCGCCAGCCAAGCTCAACCTCCTGACCTGCCAGGTCAAGCACAACCCCGAGGAGAAGAAGAGCTTTGACCTCATCTCACGTACGTTGAGCTACCTCTGCCCACTCTCTCTCTGTCTACTTCAACCTTTTCTTTTTTCTTCATTTTCTTCTTGGACAATGCCCTTTTTTCTTTCCATTAACCAACAAATGGACTCCTTATCTTCTCTCTCTCTCTCTCTCTCTCTCTCTCTCTCTCTCTCTCTCTCTCTCTCTCTCTCTCTCCTGCTCCTCCTCTCATCTCATGGGCTGGTCCTCTGAAGTAACGCATTTGCGAAATCTGATCAAACGATCTTGGCAAATTAAATCAGCCGAGGCTTTTTAAAGCACTCGCTAAATAACAGAGGGAATGCTGGTTAGGCCTCTAAGCTCCTGCATGGCACATACCAGAAGCCCCCACCTCACACCCCTCGCCCCCCCCCCCCCCCCCCCCCCCATGGGACCTGCCAGCCTGCTTGCTGTCATCTACCTCCAAGCACAGAGAGGCTGCTCTCTCTATCAGGGCCCCGGACAGGAAGAAAGAAAGAAAGAAAGGGATGGCACATATTCCCTGCAGGCTTGCGTAAAGGGAAGCAATTGATTGAGAGGTTCCTCTCCGAGGTTCGGTGGTGATGTACAGTGGCGTTATCTCCGGGGGGATGGCTTAAAGCCCTAGATGGATCGCATGAGTTCACTCCACACCCTATTTGCCTGGGGGATGATTTAATGCTAGCCCAGGAAATGACTGTGTTGTGCAGGATATAAAAAAAAAAAATCATCCCACTATGTGTCTGGTTCTTTCATAGCTTTAGATCATCTGCTGGCAACCTCTGGGTCGCGCCAGACTTTTATTACTGTTTTTCACTTAGCCAGTGAAGCACTCACTCTCTCTCAATTCACACCTCATACTCACACAGTTTGTCTGCCTCAATCCTATTCTCCCTCACTCTCTATCTGTCTGGCTCTCTCCTTTCTCCTTTTTTATCTCTCTTTCACTTCCTTCTTTCTCTCTCTATCTTGCTGCATGTTTGTCTGGCTTCTCTCTCTGTCTCTCTCTCTCTCTCTCTCTTTCTCTCTCTCTAACAGGAAAATGCAACCTCCTCTTCCCAGGTTAAAGTTAGCCTGTAAAAGCTTAACAGTGCACAGTGAGAGGAAGTGTGAAGTTACTCTCTCTCTCTCTCTTTTCTTCCCCCCTGTCCTCCTCTCCCTCCCTCCTCTCCCTCCCTCTCATTTGGAGTTCCTGTCGTTTGTTTGCCTGCCTCAGATCTCTGGGCCGGATAAAGGGGAAGTTATGTCATTGATCCGCCTCCGCTGCTCGCCGGTATCACTGCTGTGAAGCCCAAATCTGCCATTTGATCGTTTCTGTCACGTCCCTTAAGTCCCCCGACAGCTCTGCCTTGCTCCAGTTATCTCTGCAGTCTGTGGGGATCGCAATTAGAGTGTAGCTTACGCTGGATCTATAGAGGAGACAGAGCCCAAGGGGATGCATTCTCATAAGCTGTGTGCCTTGTCATTTGATACTGTACTGAATGTGTTTCATTATCACTCTGTCTCATCCAGTCTGTTTCTCTCTCTCTCTCTCTCCCCCCTCCTCTTCTTCTTTAAAACAGATGACAGGACATATCACTTCCAGGCGGACGATGAGGCGGAATGTCAGATGTGAGTGTGTTGCCGTCTGATTGGAGGAGGGCCAGGGCAGCCTCCGGTTATGTCACTCTTTTCCACGCTGCTTGCTGACTTGTTGTTTTCCGAACCTTGCCGACCTTGATGGTGCCATTACCTCCCACACATGTGTACACTCAAGACCACCAGCACCACCACATCCTTTAACACACACACACACACACACTCTCTCTCTCTCTCTCTCTTCCTTCTCTGACCCAGCCTTCTCCTCCTCAGATGGATCTCGGTGCTGCAGAACAGTAAGGAGGAGGCGCTCAACAACGCCTTCAAGGGTGACCAGCACGTGGGCGAGAACAACATCGTGCAGGAGCTCACCAAGGCTATTGTGGGCGAGGTCAAGCGGATGACCGGCAACGACGTCTGCTGCGACTGCGGCGCACCCGGTCAGTCAGGCGGGAAGTCCAGTCCACCACCAGGAAGGACGCAGAGAGAGCATGGGGAGGGAGGGGGGTGCAAGGCATTGTGGGCCGCCGGAAGTTAGGGCCAGGATGTTTGATAACTATTTTTTCCGTGTGTGTGTGTGTGTGTGTGTGTGTGTGTGTGTGTGTGCGCGGGGGCTCTTGAGGGCGTATAGATTTGAATTGTATGTTTGGTTGTGGTGACATCCGGCGAGAAGAGAATGAGGTCATCTTTAACGGTGCCAGAGAGCACAAGTTGAAAAATAGTGTCACTGTTTTGTACTGAGGTTTGCACAGTAGTTGCTGAACAGCAAACATTAAATGATTAGGTAATTAGTTCTCCATCTGGGATGTGGGTTTTTTGGCCTCCTGTTTATGTTTTGTATATGTCTGTGGATTTTCCTGTCTCACTTTGTGTGTGTGTGTTTTGTGGTATGGTGTATGTGTATATTTCTTCACATTGCTATCCACCCATATTGACAGAACACAACCCTCCTCTCTCTCTCTCCCTCTCTCTCTCTCTCTCTCTCTCTCTCCCACTCTCGCAGGTCCTACCTGGCTCTCCACCAACCTGGGCATCCTCACCTGCATCGAATGCTCCGGCATCCACCGTGAGCTCGGCGTCCACTACTCTCGGATACAGTCGCTCACGCTGGACGTCCTGAGCACCTCCGAGCTCCTGGCAAGTTCTCACGGCTTCACAGCTCACGCCAAATACCCCAAAACCGTCAACATGCCCCAAATCCCTCTCAATTCACCCCTCCTAAATCTCACATCCAGCCAGAATATTTCTCATTTCCGCAGGGCAGTTTCTCAGCAATTTTCCTGGAGTAGTGCTGAACCACATGAATTATTTAGCGGGGAACATTTTGGTCCTGATGGTGATTTAAGAATTATTATAGTGATTACAGTAGTTAGAGAGGGAGACCGGTTAGCCACAGCGGAGCGGGTGTGAAATACGGAACGGTTGCCTCCCCTCGTACTGAAATGTTATTTGGAAACAAAACTGTGTGCTTAAATAAGCTGCTGTGGAAATGGAGGGGAAATGGAACTTTAATGAATAAGGGTAAATCATCAGTGAGGTTCATTTCTAACAAGTCTCCACTGTGCCAACATGCACTTTCTATATTGTTTGCAATAACTTACGTGTGTGTGTGTGTGTGTGTGTGTGTGTGTGTGTGTGTGTGTCTTGTCCCAACAGCTAGCCAAGAACGTGGGGAATGCAGGCTTCAACGAGATCATGGAGGCCTGTCTGACTGCGGAAGATGTGGTCAAACCCAACCCAGCCAGTGACATGTGAGTGTGGGCCTCTCCACTCCTCTGTCACCCCCCCCCCCCCCCCCCCCCCCCCCCAGTTGAGTTGAGGATAAGTGTCAGTGCTCCCATTTCTCTCTCCATCACCATTTCTCTCTCCATCACTCCTCTGTTACTCCCCCCCCCCTCCCTCAGTTGAGTTGAGGATAAGTGTCAGTGCCATTTCTCTCTCCATCCCTCGCTCCCTCTCTCTCTTCTCCACCTCCCCTGTCTCTCACCATATCCCTCGCTCCCTCCCTCTTTTCTCCACCTCCCCTGTCTCTCACCATATCCCTCGCTCCCTCCCTCTCTTCTCCATCTCCCTCTGTCTCTCCATCCCTCTGAGGTGCCCAGTGGTGCTATAGAGGTGGACCCCTGTGGAGAGTGAGTGAGTGACAGATGGAGTGGTCACCTCTGGGTGGGCAGATGCCACTTACTCTGCTCTCCCCTCTCCCCTCGGCTCCTCCATCTTTCTCACTTCCTCTCCTCCATTCACTATCCCCCTTTCTGTGTGGTGCTCCTCCTCTCAATGTCTTTCCTCTCATAGGCTCTCTGCATCGGTCATTCCTGCTCACTTCTGTCTTTTTTCTCCTCACTCCTGAGCAGTGTCCTGCTGGCTCATGGAAGGACAGTGTAGCAGAAATAATGTCAAACCAAGAGAAATAAAGGGAATGAGAGCTGTAAGCTCTCTCTCTCGCTCTCTCTCTCTCTCCTCCCTTCCCTCTCTCTCTTCTCCCTCTCACTCCATCCCACTGTCTGTGGCTTACTGTTGGTTGCTGGTTGTTGTGGAAAGAAGGAAACTGTTAAATGCCATGTTTATAAGCAGCTGTCACCATTCATCACAATTTGCCATTTGTCTCAACAATGCCCTCATGCCTCTCACTCCATTCTTCTCCCTCTCTTTCTTTCTTTCTCTCTTTCTTTCTTTCTTTTCTCTCATGCTTTCTTTCCGTCTCTTTTTTCTCTCTCTCTTTCTGTCTCTCTCCCCTCTCTCTCTGTCTCTTTTCTCTCTCTCTTTCTCTCACTCTCTTTCTCAATCTCCCTCTCTGTCTCTCTTTCTCTCTCTCTCTCTCTCTGTGTCTGCATTGTAATCCATCTAAGTGTGCTGAGCTCTGTGTGTTTTCTCTGACTGACAGGCAGGCGAGGAAGGACTTCATCACGGCCAAGTACACAGAGAAGCGCTTCGCCAGGAAGAAGTGTCCTGACGGCACGTCCAAGTTGCACACACTGTGTGACGCGGTGAAGGCCCGCGACATCTTCTCCCTCATCCAGGTGTACGCCGAGGGAGTGGACCTGATGGAGCCCATCCCCCTGGCCAATGGACACGTAAGCCTGAGCCCACAACATCATCTCAACTGATCTCAGTTCAGCCAGGGTTCAAAAATGCTTCATCCATACCTCTACAGCCTAATTTGCATGTGTAAAGCCTTGGCATATGGATTATATTGTACTAACACAAATGATATTCATTTGTTTATTGTAATGTTTGTTTGAATAGGTTCTGAAGTGTTAATGTGTTTAGAACTAGACTAAAATGGATATTATGTTATAAAGGGCATGTTTTCTGTAGTCGTCTGTAAAAGCATTGAGACTTCAGACAAAACCGTTCAGAGAGTTGGTATTGTCCTGATGTTTGTGGTTGAATCATTACAGGAGCACGGAGAAACAGCTCTGCACTTGGCGGTCAGACTGGTGGACAGGACATCACTGCACATTGTAGACTTCCTGACGCAGAACAGGCAAGGGCAGGGCAGACTTTAACTGTACTGTGTAATGGGGAGGAGATGGCCTATTTGTCTGGCCACAGAATTTGTCATTTGTCCCTCCTGACAGTGCATTGACTTTCTAAACGTGTCCTATGTTCACACATAGTGAAGAATGGGTGTTAAGCCTCACTTGTACAATACAACCTGTATCTCCTTGAAATAATGGGCCACACATAGCTGTGAATGTCTGTCTGTTTTTTGTGAAGATGTGGGAAGTCTGGTGACTCATTGTGTCCCTCTCTCATAAATTCTAAAGATCATTCTGTATTTTTACTGACCCATCTTGAGTCACTCTGGCCTATGTTTTGAAAGTTCCTTTAAAGTTCGTATGGCCACATCATTGCATACTGTAATACACTGTCTGGATCACTGCTTAACTGCGTTTAAAAAAAAAAAAAAAAAAAGCTAAAGTAGGACAGGTGGAAACCTGTCAGGTTTGCTGTACTTAAAGTTTTTCTTTTGATTAAGAGACTTTAATTTAGGTTCAGTTAGCCGTCATATCTTCAGTCCATCATTTCTGAAATGTCCTTAAGATAACATTTAAATGCCCTTACGAAGCGCTTTCCCATCGGACTTCCTCTGGGGGGCTGTACTCTTGCTATTGGTGTAGATAACCGTGTTTTCCTCTGCAGTGTGAACCTGGACAAGCAGACGGCCAAGGGCAGCACAGCACTGCACTACTGCTGCCTGACGGACAACAGCGAGTGTCTGAAGCTCCTACTGCGAGGGAAGGCCTCCATAGACATCGGTAAGAGCCTGACCGGCAGACGCACACTTACCATAGACGAGACGTTGTAAGAGCCAGGCAGACACACTCTTAGCATACTGATGCCGGACTGATGCACACACTCATCATCATAGACATTAGTAAGATACCTGCAGGCAGACCTGCACTCATTATTTGAATTGGAAATAGCCTGGCAGCCTTATGCACAGGCACCAGCTAAGGCTGCGTCTTTCTGCGGCTTTATCAGTGGCAGGCAGGTGCCCTGCTGTTGTGGTGGCGTGCTGGTTATGTCAGAAGCGAGCAGAGCAAGGCAGACCATGTGACATTTCTGTGAACTGTCAGGGTTTTGTCCTGTAGGCCAGCTTGTGGTTGCTGGGGCAACGGATACACATGCATAAACACACATAAAAGCAAGTACACGCACACACACACACACACACACACACACACACATTCCAGTGCTATCTGAAATTCCCCCCAGACCACAAATAAGTTAGAGTTCCCAGATTCCACAGAATTGCCTGCACTGTCCAAGAAGATTTTTCTCACCACACACAAAGCACATGAACACACACACACACACACACTACATGTCCATACACACTTCAAGTGTACACCGACCCAAAAAGACTAAAAGCAGAGCGGAGTGTTGCCCTGGCGAGTGCTTTCTGTATTCCTGATGCTAATTAAGATTCTCTGGTAACACAAGTGCACTGATGCCTATCAGGAATGCTTTGCATGACTGCATATTTGTGTGTATCTGTGTGTGTACAGTGTGTGCGTGTGTGTGTGTCTAATGGTGTGTGTGCATGTGTCGACTTATGTGTGTGTGTGTGTGGAGTAGCTCTCTGGGGATGTCCTCAGCTCCGTGCGTCTGGCCTGAGGGCAGTGTGAGTGGCGGGCATGTTGTGTGGTCCCAAGCACGGCGGAATGACAAACTCGCTCTCAGATTCCTACTGCCCACTGATGGTCACATAAACTCTGTTTGTGTGTCTGACGACAGCCACATAACATTATGGATGTTTGAATCTGTCACTGTGCAACCGCACCTTTGTTCATGTCCTTAATTCTGTAGTGTGTGTGTGTGTGTGTGTGTTGTCCTTTAGCTAATGAAGCAGGAGAGACGCCATTGGATATCGCCCGGCGACTCAAACACACTCAGTGTGAGGAGCTGGTGAGTGCCGTGTGCCATCTCTGTTCTCTCTCTCTCACACACACACACACACACACACACACACACACACACACACACACACACACACACACACACACACGCACAACTCTGTCCCTCTTTTGAAGCCCAGCTAGCTAGCTGTTTACTGATTTCCTTTTCTTTTTTCATGCTCAAAACAGCACAGCATTTGTTTATTAATGCAAACTCTCTTTCCAGTCTCGAAACTTTTGAATGTTTAAAGTTAAGAACTGACAGGCTGGCATATCTTTTTTGATTACACCAAAAGCAGCTCTCTCTATAGAATTTGCCCCAGAACAAGGCATGCTTGCCTCAATACACTCCTCGTGTATATTTCAGTCAAAAGACTCTTTCTTCTCTTCTATAGGACATTTTCATAAATATTTGTATAAATGTCAGTGGTGCACTAAGCAGGCATGTGTGTAAACAGAACCTTTGTAGAGCACTGTTGACCTGTTAGGCTGGTGCAGTGAGGCGTAGAGATACGGGGGTGATGAGAGACTCTGGGTTGAATCCATGAGTGGGTGGTGACTAACTGGAACCACATCAGCAGACGTGCTGACAGGTGTTGGATTATGCGCGCTGCACATGTGTGTGGGAGTCACTTCGATTGGCTCACCGGACTGTGTCAAAGCGATGAAAAATGTGCTCCTCGCGTTAGCCAACGTGGTGAAGAAGACGCCTCCAGTGATGTGCTGTTGTGCTTGTAATGATGTGTAAATGCCGTGAGAGCTGCATGGTATTCCTCTGTCTCAGTGTGGGCTTGTCTCCGTGCAGCTAAACCAGGCGCTGGCGGGGAAGTTTAACGCTCACGTGCACGTGGAGTACGAGTGGCGCCTTCAGCACGAGGACCTCGACGAGAGCGATGAGGACCTGGATGAAAAGGTGTGGAAAGAAAACAATATAAGACATATCAAATTATATATAAGACTATAAGAAAACAATATAAGACATATCAAATTATATATAAGACTATAAGAAAACAATATAAGACATATGAAATTATATATAAAACTATAAGAAAACAATATAAGACATATCAAATTATATATAAGACTACTGTACAAGAAAACAATATAAGACTTATTAAATTATATTTAAGACTATAAGAAAACAATATAAGACTTATCAAATTATATATAAGACTATAAGAAAACAATATAAGACGTATCAAGAAAATGAATAGAATGAATAGATACAGATATGCTCACGTTGCCATCAGACTGTCATCATCTGTTGACATTTGACTTCATTTGCTTCCACAGCCCAGCCCCCACCGTCGAGATGAGCGTCCGGTCAGCTGCTACACGCCGGGCTCTGCCCTGCAGCCCAGTCCAGCCTCGTTGGCGCGGGATGCCGCCAGCCTGGTCAAGGATAAGCAGCGCGTGGGCTTCGTGCCCAACCTGGTCAACAACGAGACCTATGGCACCATCCTTAACACCAACCCCGTCCCACCGGGCTCAGCGGGCATCCCCATCACCACCGCACCCCCCCTGCCCCCACGGAACATAGGTACGACCTGAGGGCAGATCACTGGAGCTCTGCTGATATTGTATTCCTTTGGAGCCAGTGTACTGATAAAGTGTGTGCTTTTGCCATGTTGTGTTTAATAATGGGCTGAAACTCTATAGATATAGGATAGAAGAGAGGTGGGAAAAGAGAAATGTCTACAGTGACGTCAACTGTAGAGTTATTGAAATAATTTGATACTTTTAACACTAAAAATGTACACTAATTTAAATTTCAAGCATCAATATGAGTTTGTTTGTTGAGTTTGAGTACGACCCTATACTGGTGGGGCGGAGTGGCGTGGCGTTTGTTGACCTTGTCCTTTTTGAAAAGCGTAACATTTAGTGACGTTTGCGCTGCCCGTACCCACAAGAATCCCTCCCAATAATGGAGTTTCTAATCTGTCCTGTCTAATTAAAGCGCCAATCCCCGAGTGGCTCCCGCCTCCTCGCGCCCTGCACCCGCTGCCCTGCCTCCGCTGCCCTACTTGTGGCCCTGAGGTCGGCGGTGGGAGCAGGGCGCCTGCTGGAGTCACATGGACGCCACGGTGGCTGGTGTGAAAATGCTGCCCCAGCGCTTGGCTTGGCGTCACTCTTGCCTTTTTATAAAGGCATCCTATGCAGGTATATCACCTGAATATATAACAGCTTGGAAGTCCGTAAACTAACACACACGAGAAACGCACGCCTTCCACAGCCCTAGGCAAGGCCTCTATGGAGAACCAGCCTTGCAACTTGCTCTCCCCCGACCCAGAGAATCACAAACCACTTGATAGCAGTTGTGCAATAACCTTCTATTTATATGAAATGGTGGTCTATTACCCTCTCAGCAGTCATGGCTCTTCAATTATTATATTTGCCAGTCTGTAAACAAATCCACATGTAACACTCCCAGGGGGAAGGGTGTGAGCCATGAGTGGCATTTACGACCGTTGCGTAAAATACAAATTATTGTTATTACAAGTATTGCTCTTTTATGTCAAAATAAAAGCCAGTCAGGGAGACAACCCTGTTTCGCAGCCTGGGCTCAAGCATAGGGCTCTTTTCTTAACCTGTATCATCACAGGTTGTTTTATTAGCAACTGAGCTAGAGACACCAGATTTCTTTGCTAATGGTAATGGTAGTTTGATGAGTATTTACAATACAGTATGATCCATTACCTGTGACCCATCACAAAATGTGTTGATATCCATTGTAGTAGCTTAAAAATGATTGTAAAGGCAGGAATTTACGTTTTACCATCTAAGGCCATTCTGACATAATCACAGCTCAGCCGAACAATCTGTCTTGCCTCTGGTGCAGTATTTTCTTACAAAACCCTTTCAGCAGACACTCTTTTCAATCTTTTTTCTAATCTTTTGTCAGGGATCTTTTTGTCCTTTCCAAACTAACACACACTGGATTAGGCCCCAGGCTCTTTTTTGAGGAGATTCTCCCGCTAACAGCGTCAAGGGCTCGGAGGAAATGATTTAAGAATAAAGCAGGGCCGCTCCCGAGTTCCCATTAAGCACCGTCCTCCTCGCAACGGCTAATGGAATTAGGGCTGGAATGGGCTGGAGCGCTGTGGAGCGTCGTGCCGCGCTCGCTTGGAGACATTCCAAGATTCCTGGGAGGACCGAGCAGACCCACACAGTCTTCAATAGTGTAGTGTAGTGCAGTGCAGGGGGCCCTGCTGCATAGCTTAGCTACACTCTCTATTGATCCTGTAAAGAAGCTGAGGGTTTCAGCAGTATTCAAGACCTCCTCCCCCCACTCTTTCCATCTCTAAATCTTTATCTTTGCCTCTTTTCTTTCTCACCTTCCCTTTCACCATCACTCTCTCTCTCTTTTATCTGACGTCCACTATGTCTTGTCTTTTTCTGCCTCAGTGCTATCTTATCCTCGTGGCAGGGCTCTCTGATATCTAGACTGAGATGTGCTACTTCTTTCAGGTTGTTGTATTGATCACTCACACTCTCTCTCTCTCTCTCTCTCTCTCTCTCTCTCTCTCTCTCTCTCTCTCTCTCTCTCTCTCTCTCTCTCTTTTTTTTTCTCTCTCTCTCTCTCTTTTTTCTCTCTCTCTCTCTCTCTTCCTCTCCCCCACTAGGGCAGCTAGCTGTGATGGGTGGGCTGGGGCAGACAAGCTCGTCGGGGTGGAAGCCAGGTGGCTCCAAAGACCTGTCAGGCCGGCAGAGGTCCTCCTCTGACCCCCCAAACATGCACCCTCCGGCGCCCCCCATGCGCATCAACTCCACCACCAGTGAGTTTTTTTTCTCTCTCTCTCTCTCTCTCTCTCTCTCTCTCTCTCTCTCTCTCTCTCTTTTCTCTTCTCTTCTCCTTTCACCCTCTTTTGTTCCCTTTTTTCTATTCTTTCCTCTCTTACTTGCTCCTATTGGTCAGTTCATGCTGGTCCAGCCCAGATTAGTGCATATTGATGGAGGAGGGGAGCAGGCTGAGTGGATGCTGTGCTGTTTATCTGACCTGCTCATTAAAGGTCATGTCTGTAGGGATGGATGGATGCATGGGGAGGATGCGCTAACTGACCTTTTAAAGGGGGCAGATGAAGAGTAGCATTTTGTGGTAAGCTCATCCACTGTCCTGTTTTGCAGTCGTGGGGCCCAACGCCTCTGCTCCCATGGCTAAGACGGTCAGCGTGATGGAGGCTATGAACCCACAGCCAAAGACGGGACAGGGTATGAACCGAGGACCAGCATCTGGGTAAACACGAACACGCCACGTACACGACACGTACACGTACACACACAGATTTGTATACAGATTTAAAAATATGTACTATGCACACACACACATACCCATATTAAAAACAAGAACAACTCCACCCATATGCATATAAACATACACAGTCTCATCCAGGCAAACATCGTATTCCTGACCTCAATTCCTAATGTAAGAGAAATCTTTCTGGTGCTAGCGGCTGTTTTCCTAGCACTGGTTTAAAATTGTGAGTTGTTTTCCCCACTCTCCCTGTATGAGGGCAAGGAGAAAGGGTGGCTTTCTTTGTTGAAGTCCAGCCATCCTCAGCACGTTATTTCAGTGCGCTGGCGAGTGCTAAGGTGACTCCAGCGGTAATGGAGTGCGCTGGAGGGGAAAAGGGCCGGCAGGGCTGCTGGTGTGCCAGGCTATTAATTCCGCTTTCATTTCAGTCATACGTACAAAGCATGTACACACACACACACACACGCAACCACATACAGTATATGCATGCGTAAGTATACAACACGCTCATGCATGCATGCACACACACGCACACACACACGCACACACACACACACGCAAGCACATACAGTATATGCATGTGTAAGTATACAACACGCTCATGCATGCACGCACACGCGCACACACACACGCACACACGCACACACGCACACACGCACACACGCACACACGCACACACGCACACACACACGCTATGCCAGACCAAGGGACTAAAGGCATAGCCAAGAACACAAAGCATGTGCTGATGGTATTCCTCAGTGTAAGCCACTGACCGCAGCTCCCTCAGGTCCAGAGGCATTCAGTGGGGGGTGGCAGAGTGAGGGGAGTGGCTTTGTGGACCGCTGTGGTCACATGAATGCATCCTCAAGCACCCACGGCCCAAAATAAAGCACTCTATTCATTTGCCTTTCAGCATGGACAAGTTCAACAAAGGACCCCCAGTTCACTCCGGCTCCATTGAGAGACCAGGTAGATGTCAGAGAAACATGTTCAACTGTAAGTGCACCACCATCATCACCACCACCACCACCACCTTCTCCATGCCCTCCTAAGCATAACAAAACATCCACATCCGTTGTTATTTCTTGGAGGGCTTTCCCTGTAGACCACAGAGCCCCACCTCAGTTGGGACCTACGGGAAGGGGGGGGGGCTAGAGAGGGGCAGGGAAATGACTGTGTTTTCACTCGGATGTCATTTCCTGTGTTTTCCCGCGCAGCTAAAGAAGCTCCTGGCCCCCAGAACACTATCAGCCAATCGCTTCCCCCGGCTCCGGTGCCGCGGAAACCAGGGTTCTCGGTAAGTGGCGGCGCAGTTGGGTGACGTGGTTCCTCCACCATCTGCACTCCACGGGGCTGTAATATTGAAACTGTTTGCACCCAGTTCAATGAGCTGCATTATTAGGCTGGAGGAAATGAGCTAACTCATTTGATTTTCCTTTCACCGTCAACTGTGCCATGCACCTGTTCAACACACAGCTTATGTGTGTGTGAAGTGCCTTTCCTGTACAATTTCAGTTCAATTGAGGCCTGTATTCATATACTGTAGAGGCATGTATATCTGTACGCAAATATATCTGTGAGCAATATTTTTTTGCTCTCCACCTTTTTGCAATCATTTATTAATTGAATATTTTGTTTATTTTACAAATAAGGAACAACAAAGAACTAGAAGGCACATATGACTACAAAAATAAATAGTTAAGATAAACAGCAGTAATAGCAGCAGTATCGTTAGTAATAACAATAGCTCTTATATTACAACCACCACCATATCACAGTAATTATACTATTGGTTTGTAGATCTAATGCCTATCTAATACATTATCATACAGACATACGTGACACATGTATAAAAATACACTTATTTTTCATCAGGTCCCTTACCACAGGTTTAGAAAATCAAGGACCATGCAGTCTGCATTCATAAACTATGCTTGATTTTATATATCTATGGCAAGGGACCTGATAAAACCCATGAATACAGCAATGATAATTATATTCCAACCCTCAATATACATACTACAGCCATTATCATTGTGTTCTCCTCTGCTCAAGGCCATCTTAAATCTCAGGTACAAGCACATGTGCAGCTGATATGCTGCTAGTGTGACTGAGCTGTGTTCTTGGAATGACCTGTGAGATAAAAAATAAATAGATCAAAAAGATAAAAAGATCAAATAAATAGCACATGCAAATTGGGAGCTTTGCTGCAGACAGTTTGTCTGGCGGAGCCTAAAGGCTGTACATGGGATTTCCTAGAGACCAGAGAGATGAGTGTGCCCTCTGCAGAGAAATATGTGGACCTCTCCTCACCAATCACCCCTCTCCCTCTCTCTCTCTCTCTCTCTCTCTCTCTCTCTCTCTCTTTCTTCTTTCTTTTTCTCTCTCACTCACTCACACACACACTCACAGAAACAGAGGCCGAAGCGAGTGAAGGCTCTGTACAACTGCGTGGCAGATAACCCAGACGAGCTGACCTTCACCGAGGGCGAGGTGATCGTGGTGGATGGGGAGGAGGACCAGGAGTGGTGGGTGAGTAGAGATCAGGAGACCGACACAGAGCGACACCGATGGGCTCTCCCAGGCTGCTCCAAGCCAGTCCACTCCACAGACAGACCCTACATAGGCAATCAGCCAGTCATCTATCAGTGTCTGTGTCTGACATACCATAGCACAGTGTATAGTGGGGGGAGGTGAAGTTGATTGTGTGTGTGTGTGTGCGTGTGTGTGTGTGTGTGTGTGTGTGTGTGCGTGCCTGTGTAGTGGTGGGAGATGAGGAGGATTGTGTTTGGTGTGTGTGTGTGTGTGTGTGTGTGCGCGCGCATGCGTAATGGTGGGAGGTGAGGATGATTGTGTGTGTGTGTGTGTGTGCGTGCGTGCATGCATAGGTAGTGGTGGGAGGTGAGGATGATTTGTGTTTGGTGTGTGTGTGTGTGTGTATGTGTGTGCGCATGCGTAGTGGTGGGAGGTGACGATGATTGCGTTTGGTAATGATCTCTGTGAGGCGTCCAGTGTGAGGTTGGCTGCGTGGGAGCGAGGGGACAGCGAGGGTCGACACGTGCTCACAGCGATGACTTCATTATGGGCCGCTGGCCCACTCGCCTTCCTTCCTCTCTCCTCTTTCCTCTCCCCTCTCCCCTCTTCCCTCTTCCCTCTTCCCTCTCTCCTCTCCTCTCTCCTCTCCCCTCTTCCCTCTCTCCTCTCTCCTCTCCCCTCTTCCCTCTCTCCTCTGTGGGCATTTTTCAATGTTGTTGCTGTGTGAATGCAGACCAGCTGTGTTCTCCTTTCTCTCCCTCTCTCTCTCCCTCTCTCTCTTTCTCTCTCTCTCTCTCTCTCTCTCCCTCTCTCTGTCCCCTCCCTCCTCTTTCTTCCACACATTAGCTACATTTTCTACTCTCATCTTCTGTGGTATTTCCACATGACTTCACTTACGTGCACAAAAGCCTGTTTTTTGCCTCACCTCACGGCCATGGATGCCGTTGTTTTGGGCGGTAAACTTTTTTTGGGCCAATTGTTTAATCTGACAAAGGTTTTCTATTTTTCTAACAGCACATTGTCTAGATATTTAACCAAAGATGTTTAGCAACCAAAAAAAGCTCTTGTAACAGTAGAATAAAAAAGTTCCTTGACGAAATAAAAGAACACAATGACCCTGATCTGAAATAGGAGGCGGCTAGCTCAGCTTTTACCAGTCTACAACAGAACATTCTGGAAGATATATTGCTGTATGCCATAGAAAAAAATCATTGTGTCTGTATGTCGAGGACACACAAGTAGATGAGTGGCAATGAAGCAGTTGACTTATGATGTCATTTCCTGTCTTCCATCTTGCAGCTGGGCCACATAGAAGGAGAGCCAATGAGGAGGGGCGCGTTTCCTGTCACCTTCGTGTTCTTCATATCGGACTGACAGGCGGGGATCACAGGCGCTGAGCAACGCTGAAGAGCGTCTGCTGAGAAGTGTCTGTCGAGGTCTTCCTCTCCACAGTCTTCATCATTATCATCATCATCATCGTTGCCGGTGCCTGTGCTGATACTCCCCAAGCCCAACAGTGTGACTTACAGCAACTAGTGACATGACGACGCACACTCCCCTTACTGGGAATGTCATCATCATCATCATCATCATAATCATCATCAACGTCATCGTCATCTCTACAACAAGCTCTCAGCACTCCTGGGAGCATGTTTTTAAATATTGTTTTGGTCCTTGTTTTTCTCCTTTTCTTCCAGCTGTGGTGAAAAACAGGAAAAAGAAGGAAAAAAAAGATTGTAGTCTGTGACTTTAGCAATAAATGCACTTTTGACTTATTTATCCTAACTGAAACGAGGAAGAATGTTAACATTATGAAGAGGTGTTCAGATCAGAATTTGTACAGAAAGTTTTCCTAAAAGTGGACAGTGGAAACTATTGTAAAATATTTTTTATCAGTTGGAATCTCTCTTACTAAATATCTCTATAAATATCTGTGTGAAATGTTACAGTAGACCTGTTTGCTAACATTCCATATCTGGCATGTTTTTTTTTTTTTTTTGTATTACTGACGTTACGGAATTGCTGATGAAGCCGGTGGGTGTGTGGGACTCTGCAGCGTCATGTTGTGTTTCCTATATGGTGCTAACCCAGGGATGTGCCAACAGGCCTCTCCAGAGGGGGCGCGGCACGGCTCGGCTCGGCTGTCCCCATTTCCAAGCAACCCTCAGTGAGGCGGAGGGTATAAATAGGACCTTCTCTGATCACACCTGGGAGGGCATAGGCTGCTGCACTGTGTGTGTGTGCGTGTGCGCACGAGTGAAAACAAACGTGTGTACGAGTGAGAATGAGAGTGTGTCTATATTAGAGAGAAAAGTGTGTTTCTGACAGAACTTGAGAGATGTGGAAACGTGTGTGTGTGTGTCTGTGCAACAGTGAGAGAGACCGATGCAGATAGCTAAAGGGGGTGGGGCGGGGGTAAATCGTAAATATGTATTTTTTAAGGGGGGGGGGGGGGGGGGTGACAAAATTGGGCCAGAATGAGCCAATCTAATTGGGTTGGTCTCAATGTTCCAATGACTTCAGTGGACAGTATGGATAGTCCAGGAGCGCCCGAATCCATCATCTGACGATGAGCATGACTGCAACTGGACCACCCAGGCTACGAAGTGCTTTATCTCTGCCTCTAACACACAGCAACAAGGGGAGAACTGGTTGTGTTGTTATTTACAATCTCCTCCTCTCCATTTATAGACCTCATTTCCATGCTTAGCAGCATTGGCAGTATAAAAAAAAAAGGTCTGACAGCCCCGCAATGGCACATTTCTGTTATCTATTAACGTCACACTTCGAGTTCTGTCACATCACCCCATGTGGTCGTAAGGTCTTCATCACGCAGCCCGGGTTCCTTTTGGACCGCACCTCTGAAGAATCAGCTTGTGCCTCGAACCCCTTCTCATCCAGTCTGCATGTTTTGAGTTTTATTTGTAATCTACAAAGGAAAAGACTTTCCTGCCATGTCGTATAATAAGCGTATAGTCTTCCACATTCTCCTCACTGTCTTCCCCATCTCTCCCCCGCGTTCACTTTTTATTCTTTCATGCAATCATCACACCCACCTTCTACTGCCAGAGTAGACGTCTCGTCATCATGGAAAAGCGTTAACAGAGCATTTTATATGAAGAACTTGATTTGGTTGCAGAGCAACTCCTATAGAATGTGTATTAAAAAAATATATATGTATACGGTTTAATTAACTGACATTGTAGCATAGATGGAATTTTGACTATGACCTACAGTGAACTGTAATTTGTGGCTGAGGGGGGTGGATGTATGGTGTGACGACACACCCCAGCACATCTCATTGGAAAAAAAGGACTGGAATTGTAAATATAAATGTATACTTTTTGTGCATATTTAAATGTGAACAGAACTACATGTCATGGCTCTAGGTCTAGAGTGGTGACTAGGATGCCACGCAATCCTGTGTGTGTGTGTGTAGGCCTCCAGTGTACACTTTAACAAAGTCAAACAAGCTACATTATACCATTCACTTCTATATAGTGTGGATCACTGCATCGATTCTTAATATATTGTACAAATAAATGGGAAACTGGAACTGAAACCAAGTGACAAAGTGGTGTGCAAGTTGTCTTCTTTCCATCACATTAGAACAATATATTCAAATATTTTCTAAGAACCCAATGCAGATGAGTATCTACAAAATAGACATGAAAGTAAGAGTATATATAAATTTTATCAAGGGGACTGGTTCTTGGAAATGAAAGTTGTTCTGTTCTGAGAAAATTAAGCTCTAGTGCCCTCTGGTGGTGATTATCTCAAGAAATACTGGCCATATATACATCACACAGCTGTAGATGCTGAGACATCAAGGTTACACAAATGGCTCCCTGCAACCTGTTGGGTCAGTCGTAAATCACTACAACATAAACCTGTAAGCACTGAGAGCCCTCAATCTTTCACAGCTGACTAAGAGCCTGGAGATACACTACCACTGGAGCTCAAGAGCCATGATTCAAGAGGACACAGCCATCAAACAAACCCACTTACTGAGACGAGCCGTTAAAATTCCATTCGTTTTATTGTACCGTATCACTGATCCAATCCCACCTGGATCACAAACCTGGGGAAGGTTGGGGTTCGAACACTGGGGTGTGGTTGCGGTGATTTTCCACCATGATAAGGGAAGGGGGAGAGGAGATGGATTTACAGCATCTGTGGTGACAGAGTCCTTGTGCTTCGCTTTGTCGTAGTGACCTTGCGATGTACCACGCGATTCTGCCACTGGTCATCACAGCCATAGCCCTTTCTGCCCAGGTAGCAATCGCACGCTTGAGGTTTGAGGCATATTTACATTAAATAGATTAAGTTACGCTGCAATCATATAACCTGCTGGTGGTGGTCAGGCAGTGTTGGGTCACAGCATGCAGGGTTAAGTGAAACGGGGGGACTTTGTTAACTTGGTAAACATTCGGGGCCAGGGCTCACTCGTGCCAGCTGGCTTTTTCCACAGACGTGCAAAGTTCAAGGGTCAATGGTCGTGCATGGTGCACAAATCCCTGTGGACAGGCCTCAGGACTTCTCGGAGGTCAGCACACAGTCAAAAGATGCAGACAGCACCTTGCAAATGGCCTGTGCTTGCTCCTGGGGAATAAAGATGGAGTTACAAAAATGTGGGATACCGTTGCAGAATTTGAAAGCAGCTTAACATGTTTTGATTTATCACACACACACACACACAAACACAGCTAAAAAAAACTTTTAGATCTTGATATTAAGTTTGAATATTAGCATTAAGGCAACAGTGAGCATAGCAGATTCAAATTGCAGTTTAGAACTACAAATATGAATGTGGCTAAATGTCAGCTTCACTTTGGCCCATAACAAAATTTGACTCCTTTGAGCCCTATAAGGTTTGAAGAAGTTCACAGAACATTGTTGCACAACACGATTTCCTACTGGGTCTGCCTGCAGGGCTTCGTCATGGAAACTGCCCATCTGGCACAGCTCTGACTGGTCAAATATCTACTAGCCCGCTGTTGCCTAGGTGCCCACTTACCGCACTGCTGCACTGGTACACCCAGATGCTGCACTCCTGCTGCTTGGCATCGGTGGTCTTCAGTGCCAGCAGGTTCTTGCCCGCTCCCAGGCCGTCATCATAGCACAGCATCCGCACTATCAGGTAGAGTGGGTGTCGGTGCAGCACGTCCTACAGACAGGGTGGACAAAACACGATCAATGAAATCACTTCTACACTGCAACATGTTCAGTTTCACTATCTGAATTCTATTGACTCCATAATGACCGTACTGACCTAGAGGTTTAACACTAAACCTTACTCGCCTGTACAATAAATGTGACCATGGAGAAGACTGTGGCGCTTAGATGAGTTGCCAGAGTGTAACATTCTGTGCCAAGACAGATGTGTTTCTACCTTTGCAAGATGCAAGATCTCCCAATTCCACTTGTATGCTGACTGAAAGCATGATGGCACATTTTGCACCATCTGAGAGAAGACGTGAATTGCCATCTAGCTTCAGCACTGCGCAGTCCAGGTGATGGAGCATATTGCTCATTTGCAAATATCATGTGTGTGTATCTGAAAATGGTGAGCAGACGAAATTCTGATAGGAGAGAAAAACTCTTAGGAAGATGCATTCTGTTATGGGGTAGAGCAGTGGTTCTCAAACTTTTTCTGTCATTCCCCACTTTGGAGGTGGGGAATTTTCAAGCCCCACCTGACCCCATCACCCCGGCAAAATGGTAACATTAAAATATTATTTTCGCATTTTGGTTCCATGTTACATTTCCCGACCATCTAGGTCCTCTGGATCTGATGATGTTTCAATTCATGTCAGTATGTTAATGAATCCTATGCTTGTGTGTGGCTACTTTGTTTTGAAACTATTATCTTCCTTGTCAAAAAAGAAAAGCATTAATAAAAAGATAGATACAAAATACAAATGTCCTCCTGTTCATCGCGCCCCACCTGTCATGTCTCAATTCCCCACTAGTGGGGCCCGCCCCACATTTTGAGAACTACTGGTGTAGAATAAGTGACGTGTGTATGTAGTAAGAGAAGGCTAAAGAGACTCACACACTGATCCAGTGAGGCCACCTTGACTCCATACTTGGACACACCTAAGACCATCTCCTCACCTCCAGGAACAAATGGCAGCTTTCCATCTTGCTGTTAACATAGAGATTCCAATCTTAACCGACATGAACTGACACAGAGATATAGCGCACTATAATGTGTCACGTAATATGATGAGACATTTACAGAAAGGTAGGTAGCTGCAAAATTGTTCTTAAATGTCCTGTCATCACATCAATAAGTACAATAATCTGGTTGATTTATAACGAATTTCCCCATTCACCTGAGCAGCATCAATGTAATTGATGAGGTCCAGAGGTTCCTGTAGAGTTTTACTCATGTCAAAGTGCAGCTTCTCAATCGCTCCCACATACTTAACTCTGAACTCCGCACAGGTCTCGGTGGCACTGTTGCCTGCTGTGTAGAAGCAAAAATAAGGGTCAAATGGTCACCTACAAATGTGTCATTATTGTGTCAGGCCATTAGGCTACAATATCACAGAACTGCAACAAACCTGAGCTTTTGGTAGAGTCTGTGTCAAGACTTGCAACAGTGCTAGATCTGGAAAGACCTCCTAAGCTGGAGTCTACAGACTGAGGCAAAACACAGAAAAAGAGTGAAAGAGATTTTGTAAGAAGAGGACTAGCCTGCGTGTCACTTTTTGGAGGAGTTGCAAGTTTGACGTTTGAGTTTCTTACCTTACTCTTGGTACTGATCTCACTGCTTTGGGAGCTACTGCTGCTGTGACGCGTTTTGCCCTTTCGAAACATTTCACCATGACGACAGTAACCCCAGCTGCTCAACCATCTAGTAAGTGACTTCTGAAGGTCTAGAAGACAGTTTACAATAGACACTGACTGACACAACAGACCAAACACATGTTCACGCGTTTGTCAAACACATCACGCTGGGGAAAATAAGCATGCAAACATGCAAATAGGTGCAAGATGCGGCACGGAAACCGGACAAACACTGTGGTCAACTGCGCAGAAAACCTCGCCTCTATATCAGTTGCGTATAGCCAATTATCCACAAAGCCTGGTGGTGCAATACCTATACCTCTGCAGTGAAAATAGTTTCACGCAAACTTCTGATGAACAAACCATTCCTCTAATAATTAAAACAATCTTTATGCATTTCAATAATGCAACGTTTTGAACTATGGACTATGAACTAACACTAACATACTCTACATAAAACGTTTCAAAACTTTGTATAACTTGCTGTGAGACCTGCAGGACTAGTCTCGCACACGTGCACAGGAATTAGACTTCGCGCCTTACACGTTGTGTAAACTTGTAAACTCGAGCTCAATGAAGGACCATTGTCCAGAGCCAGTAAATTATTCCCCAGTGCAAGTAACGGAAACCCCGTTGCTAGGATAAACACTACAGCACACCACCCCACCCCACCCACACCCGAATCCCGCATTTCAACTACCACTTATTTCGTGTTTCGTCCACTCGAATGTACACCATTTCCTTCAAAAACACCCAAGGGGAGCCGGATAAGCAATAATGCGGGGCATACCTCTGTTGTGAACTTGATCTGTGCCACTTAAATGTTATACTGGGGGTGTAATTTCATCAAAGCAGCCGTCCTTACTTCTCTCTGTTTTGGCGAAAGTCGCGTTGACACTTCACTTCCTTTGGAGCTCCACCCTACCCAACTTAAAGGGAAAGCACATCTAAACACAAGATCGAACAACAACTATGGGACAGAGAGGGTT
Organism: Alosa sapidissima; assembly: GCF_018492685.1. Lineage (NCBI taxonomy): Eukaryota > Metazoa > Chordata > Actinopteri > Clupeiformes > Clupeidae > Alosa > Alosa sapidissima. The sequence goes on from NC_055975.1 coordinate 8,457,944, forward strand.
AAAGCGGAGCTAGTAATCAAGGATCTTTGTATGGGATTTTTAATTTAACAAGTGCCTACCAATATCAACATGTCTAACAATCTTCCGGTAGTAATATAAACAGTTAAATGTGTTTCAATGCGGCAGCAATAGTATTATAAAACACCCACTGGTGAACAACATTAGCTAAGAACTACTCCCACAGGATGCGTAAAGAAACAATGTTGCCACTGTTGAATTCACGTTACACAAAGTTTCATGCACGAAGACGTTACAGTTGTTACACTGTAGGCTAATAATTGTCTTAGGCTACTCCAATAGTTCCACCACCACCCAACAGAGGGCACAACTCAATATTGTGGTCTACTCTCGTACATCAGTAATTTCGATGGTATAGAAGTGATTGTGTGACAGTAGACCCATGCTGTAGAGTAGACCAATGATGTCCAAAATAAAGCACATCGTTTGGCCTCAGGTCATTCTTTTTGGAGACTCTATTACACAAGTAAGTGACTTAGACACTGGACATCCTTAAATAAATCTGTTTATTATGGATTAAGAAGAGACAAGTGTTTTCCTTCTTACAGTTTTCATTCCAAACAAATGGATGGGGTGCTGAAATCACAGATAAACTTGCCAGGTGAATGATAGCCTATTAAACTTAAGTGAGGTTGCTGGGACTACTGTACTATATTTTGGATTGTAACAAACATGTTTTGTTTTGTTTGCAACATTACATTTGTTTTGGTAATTGTAATTCGTTTTAGGAAATGCGACGTGGTGAACAGAGGCTTGTCAGGTTACAACACTAGATGGGCTAAGATTGTCCTTCCACGCCTCATAACCTCGGCAATATCCTCACATATCGCCGCTGTTACTGTCTTTTTTGGAGCCAATGACTGCGCTTTAGAAGGCAAGACCGATTAAACAGTGATAAATACATCGTGTAATCATCTATTTCAGTCATGCCTAGCCTACCTAATTCAGAAGTTATTTGTATTCGTCCATTTTTTGCTCGCAGATAAGAACCCACAGCAGCATATCCCCTTAAAGGAATACTCTGAGAATCTGATGGAGATTGCCCAGTATTTGGCCTCTGTTGGCGTGCCCAAAGAGAAGGTCATTTTCATCACCCCACCTCCACTTCACGAGGCTGACTGGAAGAAGCAGTGTGTCCTGAAAGGTCCTCCCCAACTCATGGAAATGTCTCATTAGTTAAAGTCTGTTCCTTCCATTCCATGTCTTATTTCATTTCACTGTCTATAGGTTGTTCCCTGAATCGTACTAACGCGGGCGCTGGACAGTATGCACAGGCTTGTGTGAAGTCCGCTGGTCAGTGTGGAGCTGAGGTACTTGACCTCTGGACCCTAATGCAAAAAGATGGCCAGGTGAGAGAGAATATTAAAGCAACACCAAAGAGTTTTTTGTACCTTAAAATAATGTTTCCAAAAATGTTTCCGTGGTTCATCAACTCGTAACAGGGTGAACGGCACTTCTGCATTCGCTTCGCGGCCCTCTATCGGCTATAACCGCACTATGTAAGTTTGCCAGATCTGGTAGCGGATCTGTAGTTCGATGGAATGAGACATAAGAAACTACAAATTTGACTTGCATGATGTCGCAATACATCATAGCCTACTTTCATAAAAATCATGCAACAAATTCTACCTTGTGTATGGACATAATTATTTACAAAGCCGTTGAATAAACAAAGCGTGCGTGCGACAGAGGAAAAGTTATTTGGTGCTGCTTTAAGCACGTAACACCCTATACCACACACAACTCTGAAATGTGTAGGCCTACATCTCATGTGCTGTGCATGAAAGCATTGATCTATTCATAGTGTTTCTCAGTTATTTGTTGCGGTAACTGTGGCAGAGGCGTTGAGTGATGCCTTTGAAGATCTCTATAATCTCTTTTAGCACTATTATATCTGCGTTTCATCTGTGCTTCAACATAAATTAGAACCGAGAGCTCAGACCAAGCTCTGTCACAAGCCACCAACTTGTGTGTTTAACCCCTGCCTGATTGATTCGTCTTTGATAGGGGCCAAAGTATGACAACTTAATCTCTCTAGCCTCAGACATACAGCTTACAGTGGAGTGACAAGTGTAGGTAGATTGCTATTCCTAATACTACATGACTTTGTTTCTGTATCATAAAAATGGAAATAGCCTAATACATTAAATAAAAGATTGTTGGTGTGGAGACCTACGAACATAATAATAATAATAATAAAGCTTTATTTGTATAGCACCTTTCATACACAGAATGCAGCTCAAAGTGCTTTACATTTGAAGCATGTAACACAATAATAGTCAGTCATTATCAATCACTTTTCTTTGCTGTTTATGATATACTCAGCAACATATCAAAAATATAGAAAATGACGTCATAAGACTGGCAGCCTTAACCCTCTTACCCCCCACAAGCACGCCATATGGCAACTGTGGCAAGGAAAAACTCCCATATTCCAGGAAGAAACCTTGAGCAGAACCTGACTTAATAGGGGGAGCCCATCTGCTTTTGGCTGGCTGCGCCCTCCAATAGTAGCAGATGTAGAATAATCTGAAAATGTAGTCTACAGGATAAGATGAGTTAACTAAAAGCTTTCCTGTACAGGTATGTTTTCAGATCTTTTTTAAAAATATTTACTGAACTCGCCTGCTTGATGTACAGAGGCAGGGTGTTCCATAGTTTGGGGGCATAATGGATAAACGCAGCTTCTCCACTTTGTTTGTGGAGCACTTTGGGTACGATTAAAAGATTAGAATTGGATGATCTAAGTTTCCTTTGTGGTTGATAAGATATTAAAAGCTCAGAGATATATGAAGGTGCTATGCCATTCAGAGCTTTGTAAGTAATTAACATAACCTTAAAATCAATTCTATAGGAAATAGGGAGCCAGTGCAGTTCAGCCAACACAGGGGTGATGTGTTCTCTCTTCTTAGTCTTAGTTAAAAGTCTAGCCGCAGAGTTCTGTATGAGTGCCAATTTCTTTAGATGTTTTTTGGGAAGACCAGTGAAAAGTGCATTGCAGTAGTCTAACCTGCTAGTGATAAAGGCGTGAATTAGTTTTTCTGCATCTTGTTGAGTTAAAAAGGGCCGCACTTTGGCAATGTTTCTCAAGTGGAAATAGGCTGTCTGAGTAACTTTACTGATATGGGGCTTAAAACTTAACTCTGCATCTAAGATGACACCGAGGCTTGTTACTTTTGGTTTGACCTGGTGTGCCAAGTTCCCCAGATTACTAAGAATAATATCTCGCTTTAGTTTTGGTCCAACCAGAAGTACCTCTGTTTTGTCATCATTTAGTTTCAAAAAGTTTTTGCTCATCCACTGATTAATGGAGGTTAGGCATGCAGTGAGGGAGCAAAGGCCATCTGGGTTAGTTGGCTCCACAGAAAGATACAATTGGGTATCATCTGCGTAGCTGTGGAAGTTTACATTATGTTGACTTATGACGTTTCCCAATGGAAGCATATATAGAGAAAATAGCAGGGGACCAAGGCAGCTCCCCTGGGCCACACCAAAAGGCAAGTCTTGTTTTTCAGATACATGATCTCCTAGACTGATATAAAAATCTCTGCCAGTAATGTAGGTTTGAAACCAGTTTAGAGCATTATCAGAGAGACCCACCCACTTCGCAAGGCGGTGAATTAGGATGCTATGATCAATGGTGTCAAATGCCGCACTCAAATCCAGAAGAATAAGGATTGAGACTTTGTTTGAGTCGGTAGCTAGTCTGAGATCATTGACTATTTTTACTAGAGCCGTTTCTGTGCTATGATTTGATCTAAAACCTGATTGGAATTTTTCAAGGATACTGTTTTCGTTGAGGAAGGTATTTAACTGATTACAAACAACTTTTTCAAGTACTTTGCTCAAAAACGATAGATTTGATATAGGCCTGTAGTTGCTCAGATTGGTATGGTCAAGATTTGACTTTTTAAGTAAAGGTTTCACAACAGCGGTTTTAAAAGCAGTTGGAAATATACCTGTTTCTAATGAGGTATTTATTACCTTGAGAAAAAAGGGAGCTAAGCCATCATATACTTTTTTGAGGAATGTAGTAGGGATTGGATCTAAAACACATGTTGAGGAGCCGGTTTGAGTTATAATTTTATCAAGCTCAGATTGAGTAATAGTGCTAAAGGACCTTAATTTTGGGGGGCTGTTTTTGGGTGTACTATCAAACATATTACTTGTGTTACCAATAGCCTCCCTTATAGAAATGACTTTGTTTTTGAAGAAGTCTGCAAATTCTGCGCATCTTAGAGAGGATGCCTGACTGAGTGTATCAAAAGGTGTTTGATGCAATAGCCTATCAATGGTAGAGAACAACACCCTAGAGTTTCCACTGTTTTCAGCAATTACCTTAGAGAAGTGGTTCCTCCTCTCATTCCGAATAGCTCTATTATAATTTGCAATTTTTTCTTTTAGAATGGCACGGTGAACCTGTAACTTAGTTTTTCTCCATGTTCTCTCAGCTTTCCTACATGATCTTTTTAGATCATGGATATTTTCGTTCATCCAAGGTGTCAGTTTGCTACAGGGCCTTTTTTTAGTCTTTAAGGGTGCCACTCTGTCAAGCAGAGCGCCTAATTCACGATTGAGAGCCTCTACCATTTGATCAATGGGATGATGTAAAATATCTAAATTTATGGAGTCTATAAGAGCTATGAACTGCTGTTCTGCTCTAATGTCCAAGAGTCGCGATTTGATTGCAATTTCGGGATGAATTTTTGGAGTATGTAGTACAATATTAAAAGATACACAATGATGATCAGACATATTTATATCATTTACTGATAAGTCTGTGACTTCTATCCCTCTGGAAATGACTAGATCGAGGGTGTTGCCAAGGTTGTGGGTGGGTCCTGTAACATGCTGCTTTAGCTCTAAACTGTCCAACACATTAAGGAACTTACTGGCTTTAGCATCAGTTATCTTATTGACATGAATATTGAAGTCGCCATTTACAATTATCCGATCATAGCTAGTGATGATGAGCGACATAAGTTCAGAAAACTGGTCGAGAAAGCCAGTCCATAGTTTAGGAGGGCGGTATAAGGTTAATAGAAGTACAGCTGGGTCAGCCTTCAGAGTGAGGGCAATATACTCAAAGGAAGCGAATTCGCCAAAGTTGACTCGTGCGCAACTATATTTGTTTGAGAGAATGGAGGCAATTCCACCACCTCGTTTGCCTTGTCTAATTGAGTGGAAGAAATTATAATTTGGGGGACAAGTCTCAACAAGAACAGCTTCGCTGTCTGAAGTCAGCCAGGTTTCAACAAGAAACAGAAAATCCAATTTTTTTTCACTAATAAAATCATTGATTGCAAAGGTTTTGGTAGTAAGTGCACCTATATTTAGTAAACCCATGTTAGCTGAAAATGCCTCTGGCTTTTGAGGAATATGCTGAGGTATGGAAAGAATATTTGTTAGGTTTCTAGTTTTAAATTTGTCTTTTCTTTTTACTATACGTTGGGTAGAAATCAACGTTGGAATAGAACTATGAGCATAAGTCATGCTATTGCATGACACAGCTTGATCTATGGTAGTAGTATTGTATGTTACCCTGCAGAAAACATTCTCAGACTCATCCACATGTATAATGCCATTCGAATCAATACCTGGGGGGCGTGAATCTGTAATATTTTCTACAGAATGTCAATGTCTCAGTGTGGACGCTATGTTGTCAGAGAGTAGCCTGGCTCCATGTTGGTTTGGGTGGAGACCATCACGCTTCAGCATACTGGGCCTCTCCCAGAACATGTCATACACAGGATTATTACATACTCGATTTGAATCTAAACTACCCACTGCCATGTATTACTATATTAGCCAAAGATTCAGTTACTCACACCTTAAGGCCAACATACTTAATGTAAACGAATGACCTCTGCAGGACTTCTCGGTGTACCTCTCTGATGGCTTGCATCTCTCGGAGAAGGGGAATCAGTTTGTAGCTCAACACCTGTGGAGACACCTGGAGAGCCGGGTCAATCATCTGCCTTTCATATTGCCTTACTGGGGAGACTTGGATCCCAAAAGCCCAGAGAGTAGTCTGCTGTCTGACTGCCCACAGGGAGACCCTTCTGCCACAGGGGGGCAGCACTGAGCGCTAGCACACAAAGCTGAACAGCTTGGCCAGCACCTGACGTTTAACTTTATGAAAAGACATCTGTTTGTCTTAGCACTGATTTGTGTTTTATGGATGTTTGTAATAGGGCAGTGATAAGTGCAAAATAGAGTTCTTCATTGTCAAAAACAAACTTGAAGAGTTCAGATGCAAAACCCTCTAAATCCATCTGACCACTTTTCTTTTAAATGAGCATTTAAATTCAGGCTCCTATAGGTTTTTGCCTATAAATCGATATTTCAGACCAGGAAGAGAGTGGTATTTAGTTGATTTAGAAGTTAAATTATTTGATTAGCGTATACTATGTGTGGAGAGCATCCCCTCACCATCTTTATCTAATTTTTGACATAGGTGGCATTTAGAGGCTTTTGCATCTGAACCCTTCACTTGTAGTGTTGAGTACCTCAAAGTAATATGAGGTGGTTAAATAAATGTATTTGTTTTGGCAAATGTGTTATGTTTCATGACTCAGGATTTTGAATCAGGACAGACAAATAAAGTTCTTTGAATTTTGAATACATAACATCACTGAGGCAATTTCAATTTATTAATTCAGGTGCTCATCATGACAGTGGTCAAATGTAACAGACAGCTTAACACACACACACACATTTCTAATCTTTCTCCTTGAGGTTGAAGAACCACACATTCCCGCAAAGACTTTTTACCCCAAGGTCTACACTCTTACTCATTATCAGTCAATTGTAAATCAACATTTACCAACTGAACATAAACACACACAAGTAAAAACAAACAAAAACATTAAAATAAAAAGATGTTTTTTCCACAGGTGAAGGACAGGGTATGTTTCATGGCACATCAGTCAGCAGGAGAGGGCCCAGCTGATGTAATATATGTAGGATGAGAAAAGCTCATCATTAGATATATTTATTTCAAAACCAAGTAATGTATTTTTTGTTACACCGAATACTGAATAAAACAACTAGAAAAAAACCTCAAAAACCTCAATATTAATAACAGAAATAAATGCAAAGGCACATCTTACAGTAAGTACATTGAGACTAACAATGATAATGCAGACATAATATGTAAAATAGTAACAATTAGTATAGAATTATTCATCTTATTTAAATTAGGGCAGCAGGCCATAACAAAAGTTTTCTATGTTATGTGTGTAGCATAAGAGGCTATATGGTGTCATTCATAACCTACTAAAAATACTTTAGTGGCATAATGACACATGCATGCCAATAATGTGAACCATAATATTTTCGGCAATCAGAATGACTAAACAGCATTTAAATATGGACGCAATAGTCACGATTCCAAGTGACCATCATAGTACAGATCTCAAGGGTCCCTGGTTTAGAGTGCAAAATTGCTGGCACTTCCAACTTAAGTAAAAAAGCTCTTATTTTGTTTATTGATGTATACCTGACATGCACAGTAAGAAGATCTAGTGCTTTGTGTTTGTGTAGAAAACCTTTCTGCATGATTGAATGGCTTTTAGGATCATAAACAGGCAGATCTAGAGACCACACGTCTCCTGATTGCAGAAGGTAAAGGGAATATGATCACTCACACTGCGTCCTACCTGCAAACGACAAAATCAGTCTTAGTTTGTTTGTGATTAGTTTGTTTTCCATTAGAATGCTTTCACGGAGTGGTGCAGTGCTGTGCAGTGTGTTTTGAGCAGAACTTTTGTCGGACGTCCTGTTTCTATTTTCTTTCTGTCGCTCACGTTGGTCTGCTATATTGACCGAGAAACATGACGGAGAAGCATGTTTAACGGATTCTGTGTGGACAGAGAACATTTAGTGGTACGTGACAAGTCGGATAATGCAGTTAGGACAAGCTCTTACACATTCTCTTAAACCGACTTCAAACTTCGACACATAAAAATGATTCTCAACATACGGCACTTTCAGACCTCCAGTTCTCAAACATACACCACAGAAATTGTCTAAGCAAGCAGCCACTGGCATCCATTAACTACTTTAAGCACCTAATGCTTGTGTTTTGACTATTCATCGACTATGACTACTATCGACCATCGTCAGACACATGGGCAGTTGCAAATGCACTCTTTCCCCACAACTGCCTGATCTCTCTCCATTTCCTCTTCGCCCATAGGACCGTGGCTGTGCAGAAGTATACAGTGTGTATTACCTTTTCTGTGTGCAGTATATACAGTAATATTTCATACAAATATATATAGGTTTGGGCGTGTGCTTGAGCGAACCCCCCTCCACCTTCAGCATTCGGTCTCCTTATTGTCGACGCAGGCCTGCCTCTTGAGGCGCCTCCGGCCGGGCGACGAGGCCGCCCCCTGCTGCTCGCTCAGGTCCTGGAAGGAGCGTGCGGTGGACGGAGGGCCGCTTGGCAGGGGGAAGACGGCCCCCTCCGGAAGCTCGTCGTCCGGCGGCGGCAGCGAGCCGCTGCTGCTGGTGTCCTCCTGGATGGTGGCCATGCGCGGCTGATCCGCTCTGGGTCCGGCGGAGGCCGGGGCAGGGCCTGGGGCGGCCGTTGCCTCCGCTGGCGCCTGCTCCGGCTGAGGAAGAGGAGGATGGGGGCCCGAGGGCCCGCTGGTGCTGCTGCTGCTGCTGGAGCCGGGGCCCGATCCCGAGGCCTGGGCCGCTGAGAACAAGGGTGCCGCCGGGGGCTTGATTATGCGCACGGGCGCCGACTCCAGGTTGTTCAGCATCTCGGCGGTCTGCGGGTGTTCACCAGGATGAAGATGAGGAAGAGGAGCAGCGGCAGGAAGAGGGGGGGGGGGCACAAAAACAAAAACACAAAGTGAGGGTCACTCCAAGCAAATGCGTGTGCTCACGCTGACACTAGCCCTGGGGGCCAGTCTCCCTCAGTGCTCCAGACAGGATTCTCAGACGGACCGCCGGGGCTAGTGCTAACCGCCTTGTCTACTCAAAACACTCAACTCAAAAACAACAAACACTCAAGCAAGCTGTGTAGAGGGGGAAGACACGGCTTGACTTGACACACTTCAACATTACCACACATACAGGCCAGATGCAGGGGGCAAACCACAATGGCAAACCACAGCTGCAAACTGCAATCCAAACACCGCCCACCCCTTTCCGAAACCCAACATACGCCTGACCTATGGGGGCAACAGACACCAAGTTTTACACAAGTCACGAGCTAGCATTCCTTTTTAACACAAAACGAGGAAGGAGACCTGCGACAGTCTAGCAGCTCACACTAGCAGGTGCACAGCCAGCCCCGCACACTCACCTGAGGCCAGGGGCTCTACTGCACACTCACCTGAGGCCAGGGGCTCTACTGCACACTCACCTGAGGCCAGCGCTTTACTACACACCTCCACCACCATCTGCTGCAGTTCCACGGCAGATGGGGCAAACAGTGATGGGACAGGTCAAATTTAGCCAATCACTGCTCAGCTCACACACGCGCACACACACACACACGTTCTCAATTAGGGTGAGACGACATGTCAGCAATGCCAGCATGCCCCGTCAGTGGGTCTCCGTCTTTCTCTCATTCCACAAACAGCAGATCAGATCAGTCAGAGGTCAGGATGTGCATTCACTTCTCTGCTACAGGAGAGGAGAAGGTTCGTGGACAACCTGCATGAGGTGCAACTTACACTGGGGTACATGATGGACTTGCTGTTCTCATACTGCCTGTCCAGGTTCTTGTCCTAGAAAAGAAAAATGTACAATCGTAATACCTCAAATGAGAGTATGTTTACAGCTGTAGTGTAACGTTTTTAACATTATAGAACAGGTTGGTTAAAGGAGAATTCCAGCCATTTTTTAACATGGATCATGAGTGTAGCACTGTAGCTGCCTGGCAACTCTAGCAGTTGGCTGCTGCAACTTGAGCTACTACTAGAATCATTTGTTTAGGGTTTTTTTTTTGTACCAGTAAGTGGTGACCTTGAGAAACAGCAATCTATGTGGAATTTAAAAAAAAAAAAATGTATTTTGAATTCTCCTTTATGAGGAGGGTTGAGACTGGTCTTTACCACGCAGTGCACCAGGATGCTGAGGGGAATCCAGAAGACGAGGGAGAACACCACCACGGAGCCCACGATGTTGTCCGCTAGGAACTTCCCTACAGAAGAGAGGAGAGGGACAGCTTTCAGTTCAGGCTGAACTGCTGCACACACTGTAAGCCGCGTCTTTTTGAAAGCACTATAGTTGGGCCACTACACTCACCAAAAGTGTTGATGTCAAGCTTGTCGATGAAGTCCCAAAGCCTCTCAATGACATCCTGCACCTGCTTCATGCATTTTCCCTGTAAAAAACACATGAGTCAAACTATACAAGGTAACAATAAGAAGTATTTGATAATGTATACTGCATTGGCACCCTGCACCTTACGCAATTACAATAGGTATGTGTCAGCACAAATTATAACATGTGACTGCAGTGTAATAAACATTGTAATAACCCAATAACTGAAATGCAACTATTTTAACTACATTATCTTTAGTCTGATTTAATAAATCTTAACATTTTTACACTCTACACTTTCTTGACTCCTCAGGTGACATGAACCACACTCTGCATTCTCACAAGCAGTCGCCATAAAAACAAGAAAACAAGAAAACAAGCTGGCCCGAGCCAATGATGTGCACGCACCCCCTCGTCGCAGAAGCCTACGGTGCAGGGCTTGCCCTTCCGCAGGAACAGGAAGTTGCCGCTCTCTAACGTGAACGGCGTGCAGAGGCCATCTGCATTCTTGCAGCACACTTTGCATGAGTCATACGTCTCTGGAGACACAGCGGGAGAGGGAGATAGAGAGAAACAGACAGACAGACAGAGAGAAACAGACAGACAGACAGACACAGACACAGACACACACACACACACGAGACACAGAAGTCAGACACATGACTGAACTTCCTTCCTGTCTTATGACTGCCACCCATCTGGGGTGGACCACAACTATCTGTAGGGTCAGCACCACTTCAGTCTGTTTTGTTTGTGTCTTTACTAAAATAAACTACGTAATATGATTAGACATAACGCTTTTTGTAAACTCTTTGATGTGCAGACTAAACACCATCAACCCTACAAAAATGCTGTTGACAAAACACTGCATACAGCCTGAAAATAGAACACAGTTGTTCCAGAGTGTTTGTCATTGCTCTTGGAGGGAATAACCAGTTGTGGCAGCAACAGTCTGGCTACCAAACTTTCTCAATCCTCCCTTTCAAATATTTTCATAGGCCATCAAAAGGCCCTCAGGTTACACAATAATTCTACTGTATTAGGAGCACTACAAAATGTTTTGTAGGCTACTGTGGGTGAAAGCAAAGTCTAATGAGTCGCCCTCATGTAGTTTAATATCCCACATGGCACGTGTGTAGTTTGCTCACCGTTGCAGGCGCAGGACTCCAGGTTGTGCAGGGCCTCACAGAACGGAACACAGTCCCCTCCGCGGCATCGGCCCATGTCCACGCACACCGTCTCGTCTGGCAGGTTGCCAGGGGCCGGGCACTCGCTGTTGGTGCCTATCAGCAGGGAGGAGCTCGTTACTACGGCGGTCACTGGGTTTACAGACACGCACAAGGGCTGGGTACTGCTATGCTCACTGCGTCACACTGCTCAACTGACAAGGTCATATAACCCTAGTGTATTTAAATCAATAGCAATTTACTGCATGTTTCTGTCAGGTGTGTGATGTGATCGTTATGGATGTATGGTTGACATATAGCTAGATAGAGATAGATAGATAGATAGATACTTTATTGATCCCCAGGGGAAATTCAATATGGCTGAGGTATGGCTGAGGTATGGCTCCTGCAGGCGCCTGTGCTCACCTGTGCATTTGGAAAGGCCCTTGCAGGTAGCAGTGATGGGCTCCTGGCACGTCTTCTCTGGCTGCTCAAACGCACAGTTTTTGCAGCATGGGCTATTGCGGTCACTATGAGCATATGAAGATACACATACATAGCAAATTTAAAAATGATCAAAGATAAACTGCCTGGAACAAGAATAAGGACATATTTCAACCTAAACAGTTGATTACAATACATCTAACCGACTTGCTCCTTGTTTATGTGGAGGTATACACCAGTGTGTGTGTGTGTGTGTGTGTGTGTGTGTGTATGTGTGTGTGCCTTAGCTCCACACCTGCACTGGGCCTCAGGTCGGAACTTGCAGTTGGAGGTGCAGCAGGGGTCCTCGTAGCGATGCAGGAGGCCCGGGTCACACTCCTCGCCCTCTTCCACACGGGAATTCCCGCACAGCTTACTGTTCCTCACCCGGAAGCACAACGGAGCCTTGAAGCTCAGCGTCTTGCTGACGGACGTCTTACTGCAGTTGGAGAAGCGCTGGAGAGAGATCGACAAAGAAACACAAGAGATCATCAAATCCGTGACACATTCCCCTTAGTCACCAACAACTACACGTTTAGTACAAAAGCATTAGAAGTTTTAACAACTAAAAGTTTTAGAACAGGAAAAGCCAACTTAAAGAGTCTCCAAAATGTAAACAATGGTGCAAACAGAGGGTCTTGAAAGAGGAGCTGTACCTTGTTGTTGTAGTGGTCCCCACTCACAGCTATGGGGTACATGACGAACTTCCCTCCGTGGTCATCACTAGGGGCACAGTGGGCAATGTTGTCTGGGTCGTGCTCCGCACCAAAGTTGTGGCCTAGCTCGTGTGTGGTAACCAGGTCCGCTTCCTAAGCACATCAATACCGCTAGCTTTCAGATAATTTCACACAGTTTTACAATTTAATAAGTTTGGAACTTAAGGTTTGGTTTAGAAAATGAACGGTGAACTAAAAACACACACACACATACAACAAAATCTCTTATGACAGTCTCAGAAACCGACCTTGGTAAGAATGGTTTTTCCATAGTTTTTTGTGCTGGTTAAACCAGTGTTGAGGTAACTAGCCTTCTTTGCAGAGGAAGATGGATAGTACGCTGAGGGAAAAAAAAAAAAAAAAATCAAACAAAATGACACAAAATTAACACATTTTTACCACCCTCATTTGCATACACACCAACTGCACCTACGTTTTGGGCAGAGACCCCCAAGGGCGTGAGGTTTGGACGGGGCCACGTAGGCCAGTCCCAGCGTGCCCTCATCAAAGTCCTGGTATGTGAACAGGTGAGCCAGACACACGGTGGAGGCGTTGTCTGCAATATCTGAGCTGAATTGCTGAACGGCAGAAATAGAGGAGGCTCAAAAGTCTCAAAGCTAACAACAAGGTCATACACTGAAGAGGTGACATGGGTAAGGTGGCCAATGCATACTTCTATGATTATTCCATAAATAGACATTTGATGTTGAATTTCATCTCATGCCTGGGAAAACACTTTCCAAAAATTCATTGAATGGATACACCACATAACCAGAAGCTACTTGCAAATGACAATCATTTGCCACCCTAGGCATGTTCAGGACCAGTCAGGAACGCACTCCCATAAGTGCTCACCTCCAAGAGCTTCTTGACGTCCCACACCTTCACTTCTTGGCGGCCTTTGGGCGTTAGGCGGCTGGGGCTGCCCTCCATGTTGTAGTGAGCTCCACCACTGGATACCTGCGTGGGCTCTTTGTGAATGATAATCTGCCAAGAGAAAATTAACAGTGGCCATGTTGAGGAGGAGGAAAAACTACAGAAGCACGCTGAATAGCACAGGAGGGACAAACAGTGCCCGCGGGAACACGTCCTGCCTGGGTGGAAACAAGGGCTCGGGCTGTGGATATATATAACCGCTCTTCCCCACTGCCAGATGGACAGATACGAACAACCCCCAACACACACACACACACACACACACACACACAGAACACTCTGCTTCTTAAAAAACAAGCTGCTCTACTTCTCATTCAGTGAGTTCACAGGCTGGCAGACCACTGATGGGTTCTGTCACTCACCTGGTGGATCTGAACCCCGTAACCTTTGAACTCATCGTCCCAAGAGGTGTTCCTGTAGATGTCGTCCACTCTGTCAATCAGCTCAATCTGGACAGAGCAGAAACAAATAATCAATAAACAAATAATCAATACACAACGAACATGTTATACTGCAGTTAAATATCTATTCATGTGATCCAAAATGATACCGCAATTTGTTCAAGTATGGGGCCACAGGAAATCTGAAATAGCTTCTGCTATGACCACTACATAACACAAACTACTACATAGCTGAAGAAAACACTCATGTCTGCGTGTGACTAGGGTCACATGTAGCCAATTGTTCCTGATGGGGAATCCTAGAAGTGTTGTTAATAGCTCAGAGATGGAGCAGCCATGCGTCTCACCAGGTAGTTGAGGGTGGTGCTCTCTTCTCCGCGACCCATGTGTCTGAAGAAGCGGTAGTCCGCCACCAGCAGCAGGGGACAGGTGTTCTTCTTGTGGTCGTGGGCCGCGGCCCTCTTCTCCCTATGAAGGGGTTCTGCAGAGACCAGAGAGGGCCGATAAGCATTCTTATCAGGGACAGCTCAATTGGAGGCCTATCAAGTCAACGCTTGGCGACAAAGCGTGTAAAAGAGGAATCCCAGTAAACATGGCGTAGACATGTTTGCCTTACTGCCCTGATAGTTCACTGCAAGCTTTGCTAGTAACAAGCACAGCACAAAAATGTGCAATCCAGAAGAATGCAAGTGACAACAAAGAACTTGTCACAACTAGTCTAAATCTCTTTGCAAGGAAAAATATGAGAAAATACTGCGGTCTAATTCCATTGTGGAGCTGGGATTGTACTGGTGCAAAGAGAGCAATGGCAAACTTTTCTTACGGGGGTCCTGTTTTGAATACTGATTGATTTGGACATCATAACTGAATATCCAAAGAGGTCAGGATGATTTCATAACTGTCCCAGATCAATGCTAAAAACGAATAATAACCGACATTCAGCTGTTAGAGGTGCTACAAATAGCTATTGTTTTTTAGGCCAATTGTTTAGAAATTAAGCCAGTTCTGACAATCAGTCCAAATTGACTGGTCAGCTAGGGACAGCCTTTGTGACTTGTTCCTCCTCATTATGCGTATTCAACAACATTCATTTCCACACAACCCTATTACAACTGATATCTTCCACGCCGCTGAACCAAAAAGGTTTGACAGTACAGTCTATTCACAAGAACACGGAGCTTCTCGGAATTTTCCATGATGCATATCCTTTCATTACATTTTGGGGAACAGCTCATCTTGAAAATAGACAGAGAGACGTCACGACAGACCTGAACAAGCAGAGTGCTAGTTCAATGACCCAGGCAGTTTCTAAACCGCTGAATCACAGCTTTGAAGAAGGCCCACTTCTTTTATCAGCTCTCTGCCTTTTAGGCTCAATGAGGCACAGATGGAACATGCAGTACAGAGGGTGTGTCTAATAGCGAATATGCTTTTGCTCAAAAGAAAAAGGCTTTGGAACTCTGTTCTGATCCCCCTAAAAACACAAAAACACACACCAAAGATACACATGCACATATAAATATACCCACACTCACAAAGACACAAATTATCTTCCGGTCTCCTTTCATTAATTTCCTTCTACTGATTTGCGGACAACATCACATACTGATAATAAAAGCACATCCACACATTCATGGACATTACCTGTCCACTCACCCTTGTCCCCCTCCTCTCTTCCGGTCACTCTGGCTTGTTCTGGAAGGAGGTCCTGGGCCTCGGTGTTGACGTAACCACACACTTTGGGGGAGGCCAGCCGGCTGATGTTCTTGATGTCCTCGGACCGGTACACCAGCAGCCGGCCATCAGAGGCCGTCTCGATAAACCGCCACAGAGGCTTGTGGTGGAAAAAAAAAGAAAAAAGAAAAAGAAAAAAAAAGTAATCAAAAAGACCTTCAAATGATGTATTCCAGTTTCATTTTGTTTATGTTTATATGTTAACATATCAGGCATTCTTAACCAAAACAAATGCATGTCCATACTGTTTCTTGATGAGCAGCAATGTAGACTATAATACAAGTCTCTGTTATTAAGAGATTATACTACTGATATACAAAAATGTGGTCTGTTGTCTGCAATGTCGTTCTTTAACCGACGTCCTTACCTCCACGTTGTACTCTGCTTCATCTGTGAGGATGTGAGCAGAGAACTCGTCCCCATCCATATGTGCCTGCACACGAGAGTGCTCCTCTCCTAAGCCACGAAGAAAGGAAAAGTCCTAGATTTAGATACACTTAAGCCTTTCTCAAAAATCTAATCCGTATTACAACCCCAAAACAGAAAAAGTTGTGACGTTGTGTAAAATGTAAATAAAAACAGAATGTCTCGTAAACCCTTATTTAGCAGCAAAAAGGACATAGACAACATAACAAACGTTGAAAATGAAAATTTTGACTATTTCATGGAAAATATATGTTAATTTTGAATTTGGTGCCAGCAACATGTTTTCAAAAAAAGTTGGGACGGGAGCATGTTTACCACTGTGCTGCTTCACCTCTTCATTTAACAAAATTCTGTAAATGTTTATGAACTGAGGAGCCCATTTGCTACAGTTTTGATAATGAAATGTTGTCCCATTACTCCCCGATATAGGATTTCAGTTGCTCAAAACTATTGGTTGGGGTATTCTTAGTCGTGTTTTTCATTCCATTATGCACCTAATTTGACAAATCTGGACTGCAGACAGTCCATCTTAGCACCTGGACTCGATGGAGAAATACTATTTAAATATGTGCAGAATTCCATTCAATGTGTTTTTCAGCTCTATTCCTTGTTTGCAAAGATTTCTCTGGATTCTCTGAATGTTTTAATAATATTATGTCCTGTAGATGATTAACTCCCCAAATACATCACAATTTCATGTTAAGAAGCATTAAAATTACATATTTTGTGCGCACAAGTTTACGCAGATGATGAATACCCTACATCTTTACTTCTAAGAGACCCTACCTCTCTGGGATGCTCTATTTCATACCCAATCGTGTTGCCACTTACCCTACTTAGTTGTGAAACATTCTGCCTTTTGCTTTCTTTATCATTATACAACTTTTCCAGCATTTTGTTACCCCATCCCAACTTTTTCTGAAACATGTTGCTGGTATCAAGTTCGAAATTAACATATATTTTCCATGAAATAGTCAAATTTGCCATTTTTAACATTTGATATGTTGTCTGTGTCCTTTTTGCAATTAAATATGAATTTAAGAGATTTGCAGATTATTACATTCCGTTTTTATTCATATTTTACACAATGTCCCAACTTTTTCTGTTTTGGGGTTGTACAATGGAGAAGAGAGTTATAATCAATAACAAATTGCCATTCCAACTAAGTTATCAATCATAGCAAAGTTCTGTCTTCAAACCCATGGGAAACAGCTATGAGTTAGTGAGCACAATGTCACTCACATTCCCACTTCAGCCGCGGCAGAAGATTGTTAATGTTACCCAGTGGCCAGAGGATAGATTCATAGTCTGACTTTGCCGTATAAATTCCACCAACGCCTATACGGTTAATTAAGAGCTTTCAACTTGATTGGGCCTTACATCTGAAGGAGTCTCCACAACTACCACTGCGGGTAATGAAGAAGTGATCTGTGCCGGACAAACAACCACATTTAGCGGTCTTACCTACGACATGGCCTTTGAAGTAATTCTCCATCTGAACTTCATACTGCTCCTCATTTCCTTGATCGTTGACAAAGATTGCTTTGAAATTCTCGCTAAAGAGGTCCGTATTTGTTGTCAAGTAAAGCTGAAAATTCCTGCAGAAAATGATGTTTTCTTTACCAAAAAGTATGTGTATAATCCCAAGTTGCTAATAATGTACGCTTCCAATGCTTTATTGATAATAATAATAATAAAAATAATACACACACACACACACACACACACACACACGTCTGCTGTTCCAGCTTTCACCATTGATTGTTTTGTTAGGCTATGGCAAGAAGTCTCCCCCACTGACATACAGACAACCATTGTGTGTGTATGTATGTATGTATGTGTGTGTGTGGGTGTGTGTGGGTGTGTGTGTGAAAGAGAGAGAGTTTGTGAGACAAGTGACTTGACCTTACCTCTTCAGCGCAGAGAAGCTGACCAGTCGCTCCACATGCGAGTGTGGGGCTGTGTCCCTCCTCTTCAGCGAGTGCCTCTGTAAGCTGACGAGTGGGAGAACCTCAAAGTCAGCCAGTAGGGAGCGGAGCACACCTGCACAGGGTTTCAGAGTTGGGATCAGTTTAGTGTCACTGCAAGATTAAAAGTACTTTAATCCTGAATGTGGAGGCTGTTGCCTCTGATTACAGATCAATTTGGGAGCAACAACAGTGTAATTCTGCCAGTGTTTCAATGCTGACATGGTTAAATTTAGCAAGAGTGCCAGAAATTGACACTTAAAGAGTTCAGAGTAAAGGAGAGAAATGAGGGACAGGGAAACACTTCTGCTATGTGTTACTTTTGTAGTGTACATTTGGCAACATAACTGAGAAAGTAACTAGCCTGAGGTCTAGTGATGACTACCGGTGCATGTAAATGAGATGTGGAACTAAGGTAGCCCAAAATAAAACAAGACGTGAGCGTGAAACTCATTACACTTCAGAGAAGCAATAAAACTGGTGGAATGAAGACTAAATGAGCTTGTGCAACTTCCACCATCACATGCATTAACATTTTGTCGCCACGAAGAGTCTAGACAACGTTAGAATTACAGTTATATTCGTTTACAAATGGTGCGAAATTTCTTCAGAAGCCCTAGTATCACATGAAGACAAGCTCTACTGGGCTTACCAGTCCAATTATTCTATAAATAACTCACATTAAGCTTACCAGTAGCATTGGCCACTGTATCTATTTGGTGTGATTGCACAAGTACGGTTAACATAATGTTAATGTCACTTTCGACATGGTAATGAAAGTCCTTCCACTTTTGCAACCCTCGAGATTTCACTAATCATCCAAAGGTTATTGTGGTTGTTTATAGCTCCTGTCATGCATTTTAACTGAGTAGGATGAAATAATGGATAATGAACAAGGAAACAATGCCACTTATCGTTTGAAAAATTCCAGAAACCAAATCTGTCACATTTCTCATGGCCTTACCAAATTCCTTGTCATCTTCGTTTAAACGCTCCTCCCGAAGCAAAGTAGGGCTTGTTACACAGTTTACCCAACAAGGGGAAAGTAACACTGCACAAAGTAGTAGAGTCCCCATCTACACGTATCATTTGACCATATATTAAACTACTTCAACGATATCATTTCACTGCAGTTCGCTGGTGAACTATTTATCTTCTTCTGCAGTTATCACAGTCGTTTTTATCATGACCTGCGAGTGAAAATTCTCCTATTAGCTAACGTTACTTAGCTAGACAACTTGCTAACCTGGGTTATTCTATCTTGTTGCGCCTTAAATTAAACGATACCGCCCCGTCAACTGAACGATTACCTTACACATTTATACGACTTGGCTACAACCTAAAGACATTTTCAAACTAAAGAGTAAAGACTATCTGGTTCTACAACTTATGGTGCAAGGCACTAGCAGGGGCGGCTACTGCTACTAACTGAATACAACTTCCGGAAATTATTACGGAACTGCGTCACTTAAGGAAACGTCAAATCAAAACACAATATTTTACTGTCTATGGATTTTACAGAAATAAAAATGCTGTATTTTATTTACACGCTGTGTAAATAAATAATGTACTCGGCCCCTAATGATTACAATGCAAACATATTTAACAAGCTAAGACATAAAACGTTAATGTTCACACGCAGTTAAGATCAATGGTTGACTGGGGCAGGGGTCCCCAACCTTTTATGTACCATGGACCGGTTTGATTCCTTTTTTTTTTTTCACGGACCGGCGGGGGGGGTGGTCGGGGGTTCCATGTTCCATATGTGTTGTGCATACATTACTTGAAAAGAACTAGCTCCAGTTATGTATGAACAGTGAAGGTAACGATCTCTTAAACATGTGAAAAATGTGACCTTGAAGAAGTGAAAATTGAACAATATGAACTATGAATATTGAACAACTTGAAGCTACATCTATAAGTGTGAACAAAACATGGGAACTAAACGTGCATTACGAATATACAGGGAGCCCTGTGCTTGTTTCCTTGCAACAAGAAGGTTCCATCTGGGGGTGATGGAAGACAGTGACACCCTCAGTGTGTTTGAAATGTCCAGTCGATTGCGCAATTTGGTCTTAGTTGCAGTCATTGCCGAAAACCCGGCCTCGCATACGTGGTGGGAAATGGTAGCAACGGGTATCTCGGGATATTCTGCTTTGGTTTTGAT
The DNA here is from genome assembly GCF_018492685.1 of Alosa sapidissima. Lineage (NCBI taxonomy): Eukaryota > Metazoa > Chordata > Actinopteri > Clupeiformes > Clupeidae > Alosa > Alosa sapidissima. Next base: position 8,478,242 of record NC_055975.1, read on the forward strand.
CCAAAAACCCACTAGAGAGGTTTCCTTATACACACTCGTAAGACCACCGTCATTTGCAATTTCGATCAACTGCTCTTCCTCCTGCGCTGACACGTTAGGACTATTCGGGATATTGACAAATGGGTTGCGGACCCACTATACAATATTCAAATATGACCAAAATGTCCCCCCCAATATACGGACATAGAAAAAGAATAAAGCGCTATATACTAGGCCTACAGGAAACCAACACGCATCAGAAATGTAATCAAACGTAACGCACAAATTAGTGACCATGGTTCCAGAGGAGCCATACACCTGAGTGGTTTGTCCTGGTGATTTTCCGTTTTTCGTTAGTGGCGTGCGCTATCAAAAGCTTCCATTTACTGCACCCTACTGCGGTGAGGTAGGGCTGTCAACAATATCGCAAAAGCTACCGGTACAATTTTCACAAAACTTATTTGAAAGGTGTAGCACAGGCTAAGGAAATCCCATACATTTTTGGAGCTGATCAGACTGAAAGGGAACATTTTCCATATTGTAGCCTATTCTCGTAATGATGGCGAAAGCGTTCTATTTTAAATTATGAATTTGTGCAAGCCTGTGTCATTTCGTTCACGTCTTTCAACATAAATAATGCATTCATATGCTAGTAGTAATGCCAGAAATTACCGTTTATAGGCCTCTTAGAAATGATTGTTGCATCTTGCGTATTATTTAGATGCGCACTCAATCGCGCATCCATGCAGGCAAAAAGTGATCAAATGTGGCGACAGCACACAAGTTGGAAAAAACGTTTACAATGTGATGATAGCCTACAGTTAATGTGAATTGCGGACAATAACCAAAGAAAGGAATTTGCACCTCCATTCACCAATTAAAGGCTGTAGTAGGCCTAGTGTTTCTAGCCTACATGTTGGCACAAAACGTAATTTCTGTCAGAAGCCAGATCTATAATGCATACAGGGGTAACATAACATGAAGTGAGTCAGACAGAAGAGGGGCCTGTCTTAGTAGCCTATTCCTGAATCCTGTCCCTTTCAAACTATGTTAAAATTGTGTGATTAGCCGCCAGCATAATAAAATCTAAATTAAAAGTCAAAATCTTATTGGGCCAAACCTAAGTAATAAGTCAACGAACCACATTCTGTGTAATATAGAGGTTATCATAAGAGACTCTAGTTAGTAATTTCTTTTAAAGTATACATTTTGAACACAAATGGAGTCACTGGTCCAGGGATGGATTACTGAATGGGCTTACTGGGCCTAAGAGCTCAGGGGTCCCTGAAGCCCAAGCCTCTGTGTGAAGTTGCTTCTTCTTTACCCTTCTCTTTTCACAAAACTCACCAGAAGTCATCTGGTGAGTCATTTTTTTAAAAAGAAAAAAAATCTTCTGTGGGAGAATGCCTCAGGACCCCTCTATCTGAAGGGGGGGGGGGGGGGGGGGGGGGCATCTGTGCCCAGGGGTTCATAATCCATCCATGCCATGCATGTCCGTCAAAAGTTTGGAATACCCTAATTGACTGACCTAACTAACGACTTGTTTGTGATTTTTAATAATATTTTTGCATAGTAGGAAATGTATTGAAATTCTGTTTGGGGGTCCCCCCCAATGTTGAGATCATGACTACGGCCTTGGGTTGAGGTCATTAAGCAACCCGAATAGGGCACAAAGGTAAGCGAGTTTTGACACCCAGTCCTCATCACTAAAATGTGCAGCTAACGTTGACTGCAGCGGCTCTCGCAACTCTCAAACACTCTGGCCAGTGACCTGCTAAAGATGCTTGTTTTTTGTTGCTCGTTCTAGCAGTTTAGTTCAACCTCACGAGATTTGACTCATCGCAGCACTTACCCTTCATTACTATGTCCTTCAGTGACATCAGAAGAAACAATGAAAAAGTTTGGCTTCATTTACATTGAGCCAGGGCGTTGTTCTTGTACACCGACAGGTTAATTTGACTTAAGTATAGTTGCATACACCTACAGATAACAATACTTAGTTAATAATAACATACATAATTTCTTCGATAAGCATCAAGTTTGGGGATCAATAAAGTATCTACCTATCTATGTCAATTGGACTATTGTCAACAGTGACCCTTCGCTTACACACAGAATAATATTGCAGTTTTAAATTCAAGACAAATGGAAATTCAATTTTGGTTTATAAAATGACATCTTTATTCATGTTACATTACTGATACATAGGGCATTAGACATTTCCACAAGGCTTTTTAGGGACTACAATCAATGATTAGCAAAAACACAATAGTGGTCCAAATCTAACAATCACTGGACTAACCAACCCCCTCCCGTGTCCATAAATGTGTATAAGCCTGCGTTTAAAAGTACTATATTGGTCTCTTCATCTTGGTGCATATAGCATTGGTTCCCATTCCAGTGTAATTTTTGTGTTAAAGACATGCAAGGACTTTTTCCAACAAGTTTAACTTTTTTGGTCACTAGACAGCCCCACATTTTTTGTTGTATTTCTATTCAGACATGCTTCAAGTGAAGTGTGTACCACGACCTAAAAGGAGTGTTTGTGAGACTTCTGGAGAGAGACCTAACTACAAGGAACTGTTAAGAGTGAAAAACTAGGACCAATTTTGTGACAACCAATCAGTAGGATTACAATTTTCTTTAGGGCTTGGTGATACCAATAGGATCTCCACTGATATATCCAAATTGAAACTCATCAGAATAAGTTCCTTTCCAATAAAGGTCAAAATCCTTACATATTGTGGGGAAACTATTCTCTAGTTTTCAAAAAATGAAATCCACAGAGCCAATACAAATGCTTTCTATCTGATGATCTTAACGCTACAAGAGGAAATGGAGACTACTTTATATTGTAAGACCTACAATAAAACCCGAGGATTCTGCTGTGAAGAGCTGAAATTGGAATGCTTCTCTTGATTACATGATTTAATTTAAAACATCCTAACGTTTGGACACAGCCAACCACCAGAAGAAAATGACGGGGAAAAAAAGGAGAGCTACAGTAAAATGGTACAAGACAAGCTTTCCATTTCAAACCGTTAGTTTACCCTTTGCTTTTCCAACAGCACAGTCAACCGTTTTTTTTCTTCCTTTTTCTGTAGCAACATTAAGATTCTATTATATTTATTACTAAGTCATTAAGTGTGTCGATACAAAAATGAGGCTATATCATACGTCAGTTTTCTACAGCAGAGAACGCACACGCACACACGGTAGGCCGGGAACAAAAATCACAAACCAAAAAGAAGTTGTTTGTTTTTGGGGGGGGGGGAGGGGGGCCAGGGACCTCAATTCTGCTTCTTTGTCCATGAGCTGCAATGCAAAAAAGACTAAATGATTGGAATTTTTGTTGCACTTTTTCCAGTACTGATGGGCTTTTTTTTTTTTTTTTTTTTCCAATTGCTAGATTTTTTTTTCTTTTAAAGTGGAGCGAAAAGGAATGGAGATGTGTAAAAAGGGTTTTTTTTTCTTCTGTTTCCTCTTAATAGGGAGATGAGCTCTGGTGAGGAAGAGGTTTAGTTCTCGCCACCTTCACCTGCCTCTGCTTCATCAGCTGCATTATCAGAGGTCCATAACTGTAAACACAGAGAGGCACAATGGTTAATGAAAAGCCCTGGACCATATAGCATCAGCAAGCACAAGTTACTACCAGTCCAAATAATTTGTTTGACATATGACATCAATGCGTTTGCTTTTGATTCTTTGATTGCTATGGGGAGTTGGGGTGGGGTACATGTAGTAAACCTGCATCTTAACAAGAGCTTGAACATTTCCCATTCACCCTCCTTTCAGTAATGCGATGATATGACAGTCGGTGCAGTGTGTTAAGGCGAGACACTACAGGTGAATAGGGTAAAATTTTTAACAAGCAGATATCACTATGAAACTTCCCCAGTTGATTACTTACATTAATATGAGGGAAAAAAAATGTATTACAAGTTTTCTGCAATTTAATGTTTACATATGCAAATTAGGCATTATCTAATTAAATATGCGCTAATTTGCATACATTTTAAGGCACGAAAACTGAGCATTGGATACAGCCAGGTTCAAAATTATGTTTTCATTGTGTTCAGATATTACATGGGGAAAAATGTAGAGGGATTTATGAATATCTACTTTTGTTATCCTGTAAATCAGAATATGTCGTCAATAGCCCTAAAAAAAAAAAAAATTAGATTTTTGCCATGTTTTTAGGTATAAAATGTCATGTAAGTCAGGCTAGGAATAATATCAACAAACCCCTCTGTAAAAATCTTCTACATATAGTTAGGCATAAGTCTAGAAAGTTTGGTGTATGTAAGTGCTTCTGAAGTGGAGTTTCCGTGCTCAGAGTGGGAGAGGAAACTCATTTTGAGAAAACAGCCTTGAAAGACAGCCAATGAGATTCCGTTCTCAGCCTAGACTCGCCTTTGAACTTTCGCGATTGGTTGCTGATACAAAGGTGTCCATATATGGATCACATAGCGTGATACGGGAAAAACAGAGCTTTCCAACGGTACTACACATGATATATTTCGGACCACGGTCGCGGGAGTGCATGCAAGGTTAGAATGCTAACTTTTGCTGAATTTAGGAGACATATACAGGCGAATAGACATAATATAATGAAATAAAAACCTAAATGAGCAAATCTGACTTTTTTCTATTGTAGTAGTGTGATAGAATACATGCTAAGGTAACATACTAGCTCAAAATCTCGAAATTGACCAGTGCATGAAAAAACGATGTTTTCACCTGCCGTGTCTCGCCTTAAGAGAGGATATGGAGGTACTCACTGTTAGATTGTCTCTAAGCAGCTGCATGATGAGAGTGCTGTCTTTGTAGGACTCCTCGTTCAGTGTGTCGAGCTCTGCGATGGCCTCATCAAAAGCCTGTGAGCAACACACACACACACAAACACTCTTAGTGCACTAATCAAGGGGTAGGTAGCCAATATACTTGAACATATTACGGCAGCTCGGTTTAGGTCAAGTCAAGCTGTGAGGGAGGCCTACCTGTTTGGCCAGTGAGCACGCCTGCTCTGGAGAGTTGAGAATCTCGTAGAAGAAGACGGAGAAGTTGAGGGCCAGGCCGAGGCGGATGGGGTGCGTTGGCTGCATGTCTTTCTTGCTGATGTCGAAGGCCTGCTGGTAGGCTTCCTGAGAGTTTTCGATGGTTGCTGAGGAACAAGACGGAAAGACCGGGTCAATGCAAACTACGGTAACTCCTCAATAGCAAACAATAGATAGATAGATAGATACTTTATTGATCCCCAGGGGAAATTCAAGAAATAGAATACCCTACATGAACTGGTGCAGGTGAGGATGCATAGAGGTCCTTCTGGCAAGCTTAAAGACAAGCCCAAGTTACCACACACTTCTACAAAGGGAGTGATATAACACTCTTGAAGGTGACCTACATCTCAGGAATTTTACAATAGAAATGTCTAAATGACCAAACTAATATTCAAGTAATGAGTCACTGATTCAAGTAATGAGTCACAATGAGGCCTGATCTGTGGCAGTAAGTGTGATGCATGCTCGGACACACACACACACACACACACACACACAAAAAGCTCCCACAAAACACTTTTGCGGTGATGCAGACCTCCTTGGCTGACACCATTCTCAGCTCCACAACTCTGTTTGGTTCAGAGTATAGGGACCTCGTCCTTAGAAGCAGAACACTAGGCTCAGGGGCACAGTTGGAAGTAGGGCTAAACGATTTATTGCATTTGCGATAATATGATGTGATGAAACGCGAATATGATATGATGAAACGCGATTTTCAAACCGCAAAGACTGCGGTTACGCTTCGTAATATGAGTCACCAAAACGCATTTATACTTGCGCTTGCCGACGCAACACCAAAACTTAAACAAGAGGATCAGCTAACAGTGTCTGATCAGTAGAGCTACTTAAGTTAAAAATAAACCTCTTCATTACCTTTTGTTCGAACCTGCCATGTCCCATGGCCAGGTTATAGTTCATTTTTCCCCTGTGCTACTACTCTGGCTGGTAACTTTGTTCACTTGTCCAGCTGACGATTAAAACTCCACGACTGTTTAGGCTGCACTGCACAGCAGCCATTCACCTGTGCACTGGGGACTTTGTTGGAGTACAGTGACAGTGGGAGCATTTACGATATCCAAGGGGGTTGGCGGCGCAAACATTTCATCTCACAGGTAATGAATTGATGCATAATGTTATCCGCAAGTAGTTGACACAGCTAACCACCAAAAACCCAGCTGTTCTAAGGGCCTGTCCACACGGAGACGCTTTTTAGGTTAAACGCAGAGGTTTTGCTTCGTCTTGGCCGAGCGTCCAAACGAATCCTGTAAACGCACTGCCCGAAACCGCACTTTTCTGAAACCTGGTCCCAGAGTGGAGAAATCTGAAACCGTAGCCCAGGGGTCTCAAACACCCGGACCGCGGGCCAAATCCGGCCCGCGTCCTGACCAATTCCGGCCCGCGACGTATGACAAAATAATAATGTAATCCGGCCCTTGAGGCTATTATTTGCGACAAACAACGATACTGATTAAAATAGACGATAGATCCAGGTACGGTGACAAATCTCATTTGTAGGCCTACTCTGCTCCACTATGTGCAAGACATCCAGAGCTTGATTCAAACCCAAAATCGCTGCGCAAAGTTTTCAGGAAATACTTGTATTACACGCGAGAAACACAAAGACGTGCATTTGTAATGACACGGAAGCGATGCAGGCCATAGTGTTGCAGAAATGAAGCAGAAACAGGCCTACACCAAATGTTGAAAAACGTTCACGTGTGATGAAGTCTTAGGTAAGCTATGTTATTCACCTATTCTAATTCTGAAGGAGAATATCCTTTTGGAGATTATGATCGATCGTCTATGACAGTGATAGTCACGGTGCGTCTGTGAATGGAGGTGCGTGTATACAACGGTGTCCACTAAGCATACCATGCTTGTTTCGACCCTCTGCCCAACATAGCTTGGAGGTTGCAGTGGTAATCGTGATGATAGTGTCCGTAATGGATGTGGTACAGACAGCAGGGCTAGTAGAAATAGGGCTCTAAAGAACTACAAAGTCACCCGCAATATGATGCGAACTTCTGGGTACTGCAGATTACCCGCGATAGGAACTGTTTGACCAGAATACTTTATTGTAGGCCTATATTGTAGTAATTACTAAACCACAACATCTTAGGTGTTGGTATACATCTTAGGTGTTTTCCTGTTAATTTGTTATGTGGGTAATATGAAAAAAGGAAAGTAAACCTGCTTAAATATGTTCATCCAGTATTTACTTAAAGGTGCATAATTTGAGGTGCTTGCCATCCAGTGACAAATTAGATGGGTAAATTTACCCCCTTCATAAACTTTTGTTTTACTAAAGATTTTTACATTTACAGTAGGACTTTATCTCCGACTACTTTCAAGCCATGGCCTTTTGAAATTTTGATATACAAATCCAATGGTGTTGCTTTCTTAACCCTGATGCCTAGTTTGCCAGGTTTAAAAAAGTTATGAGGGGAAATATTTTTATTTGGTGTGAAAAACATAAAAACAGGTATGTGGGTGTGTTTCATTTATTTTATAATTTGTATTAATATTTATTTTATTATTATTTTATTTATAAGCTAAGGTTGCTAGCACAGGTGTCTAAAACTAGATAAAAACACTTGCACTTTCTGTTTGCAGTTTTGTGTGGCATTTGAAAAAAAGAACATTGCATTTTCAGAAATAGCCGGCCCTCCAATCACATGACGTTGGCAGAATTGGCCCCCAGCTCATTGGAGTTTGAGACCCCTGCCGTAGCCCGTTTGAGTTAGTTTAGACAGCGAAACCGCACATCCTGCTTGCGTATCGATGAGGTCATCGCCACACCTCAGCTGCCCTGGACTTGCACTTATAGTATTGCCTAACAATACTAGTTTTCATACATGACATTACCTACGATTACACTCCGTTAAGATAAATATCACAACTGATGCTGCGCAGCGCCGATAGCTTATGACTTGGTGGACTGAACACCGTTTTTTTTATGCATTCTAGCTACGGTCAGTGACGCGAGAGAACTTAAGTTATTAGGAAAGCACGGTGTAAGTTTAGGCTACATTAATTTGTGCGTAGTGCCAGTGTCATTCATTTATTTTACATGTCTTACAACATATATACATGCATTCACAGTCGAGTGAAATCAGATATAAGCATACAAAGACGCTTAGAACTCACGTTAAGCCGATGGTAGCACACTGAATGCAAATGCACGATTTGATGCAGGCAAAAGTATTGACTGTTACTAACGAAGGTTTTATAGCAATATTATAAATGTAGCGACAGAATAGCCTAGAACTTGGGTAAGCCTTGCGTTTAGTAGCCTATTTGCGGTGATAACCAAAACTAATGTGAATCACGGACTATCCTACAACCAAAGAAAGTAAAGGTGATTAGTAGGCCTACCTGCGTCAAATAAAGTTTATTAGTTTTACAGTTGGCTACAGTTCACCATCAGTACACACAAACAATTCTGGTTTCCTTGCACTAGCCATTTCGCTCTGGCCGTAGCCTATTCTGTCTGTTTTTAAAGCGCACGTTTTGCAAGTTTTGGTGAATTTCTGTAAAGACACAGTGCCACCTATAGGCCTGGGGTATGAAGTAACGTGTTGAGTCGTGTTGAGATGGATCCGTTTGGACGCAAATATTCTTGATACGGTTCCAGGGAAGACGGAGGGAAAAAAGATCGGTTTGGTACGTGTGGACTAGGCCTAACATTAGCTTACCAGCTAAGGCTCTAGGCTACATACATGCTGCTAACTGCTGTTGATAACTTTGCCTTTTTAAAGAGTTTTGTCTCCGCGATTGGCTTTGTTGTGATATGAACAAACTAGTTAATTTGCATGCATGCGTATTGCGCTGCGGTGTTGATGATGCTAACCTTTAGTTAACACCGAGCGGAACAGTCATTCGGCCGCATTTATTTGCGCTGCAACAATCTACAGTAGTTTGTTCCGATTCACGTGCAAGTATCCTACAGGAGAGGAGTGGGTCTGTGTGTGTGCGCGCACTCGCATGTATGGAGAGCACAGGACAAGGAGAAGACGTGTCAGAGCCACTGCATGTAGACCTAACTGTTAACTAAGGAAAGAAGATCATATCTACATGAAATAGAAACAAAATAAAAACGTATTAGAATCATTAAATGTTTACAAGGCTGGAAGTTCAACAAATATAGGTCTACTAATGTGATTAAAATAGTTCAATACAAAATATTTCATTCATTAATCTTATTCAATGACCTAATGCCATCATAACATAGGCCTGGGCTCCAGGAAAGAACAGTTTATGTTTAACTTATTTAATTTTGTGTTGGTCATACTATAGAATAATAAATTATTTGTCTTTGTTGAAGACAGAAGATAAAGAGCTTAAAAATAATTGCATATCGCATCACAATATTGGGGAGAAAAATCGCAATTAGATTTTTTTCCAAAATCGTTCACCCCTAGTTGGAAGAGTTTTTTTTTTTTTTTTCTTTCTTTTTTTTTTTTAATTAGGGAGATTACAGAGTTCCCTCCTCCACCCTCACTGGCCACTGCCATTAAGACTGGAGACCACTGCAACACCACCCAATCAGCAAAGCCTCGCTGCAGCCCCGAGGCAGCAATGCCACTGTGTTTAGAAGAGAAGAGTGCCTCTGTTTGTGTTAGAGGTTTAAGAATAGCAATCAAAATGTAAAGTGCAGTGTGTGAGAATGTCCACGATTTTAAATCCAGCAATGGCTACATAGTTTAAGGGTGTGCACGGATAGTTTCATGACCACTTAACCGTTTGAGAAATACTACACAAATATTAATATCCCTATTTGATTATTCTATAATGCACGGAATCATGGTAGTTGTGCTACCACAATATCATAGCATGGCATAAAGGTTGTGCTACCATGGTAGATGTTCTGCTTCCATATCACCGTTAAGTTCCTCTGAATTTCAGCTGTATTCTACAGTGTTAGGTCACAGACACTGGACTAACACCATGGAGACACCTCCGCCTGTGAAACTCTTATCTAATCTACGTCATGCTGGCTAAACAGTGGAAAGCAGTAGCCTGATTTACAGCACTGCCACCTCCCTGGAGAGTGCATGCTCAGGTATGCAACTGAGGAAGAACATACTTTGAAACAAAAACAGCAATAGGTTCATTTGGACAAAATAGCCTAGTTTCCAATAGAAGACTTGTTTAAAACACCCAATTACATTCAACAACAATAACTTGGGCAGCTAGTAGGTGTAGGAATGGAACGTGAACAGTAGAAGTGGGATAGGTCAAGGGCACAGCTTCCTTGTTCAGCCTTCATCTGCAACTGTCCCAATAGGAATCTAGTCTCCAGGCTTAACTGCCTCATGTAGGGAGGTGGGGACAGCAAGATGGCAGTGCTAGCTTGTGAATATCTTGACCACTCATGTGTGAGCAGCCCTTAAAGCATTGTATTGAAAACAGGAAGCAACGTTTCCCCCTGGATCCAGGCATACAAATGGTCAGCCAAGTATATTTTGGGAAACAAGTCCGCATTTAGTCTGAGTTGAGGAGGGTCTTTCAATTGTTTCCAGTTTTTTTATTTCTATTTATACCTTTTTTCCAGGACAGTACAAATTGTGGGTAGTGTTTTAGGATGGATCAAGTACGACTGAGCATCTTACCTTTCCTGTCGTCTCCCGAGGCAACCTCAGCCAAGTATCTGAAGTAATCTCCCTTCATCTTCAGATAGAAGACTTTGCTTTCCGCCTGTGTGGAGTTCTCGATTAAATATTTGCTCAGCAGTTCCTGTGGAAAGAAAAATCGGGCCATTAATTATTCATCTCCCATCACACAACTTGGACCAGTCTCAGTTAATATGTTATAAATGCACCACTTGGTCTGTTCAACAAAGAACCGTGTTGGACCACACACACAGGCTATTCAAGAGACTGCAGGCTGCAGAGAGCGAAGAACCTTGTCATGTAAAATTAGGTTACAAATAAATGGGTTCACAGGCAGCTTCACCTTCCAAAATCCAGGTCACACATATAATATATGAAACAGAACGCCAAAATATGCAAGAACTGCACAGATGGCTCATGGAAAGGAGGGAAGAATCTTAATAGAGGCATAAATGTATATATCAGCATATAAACAAGGCAGAACAACAGCATATGAGGTTTCGTCCCACACACCCCCTACAACACCATTAAAACACTGCACTGCTGCAAGCTACGAGTGAATTCAATTGGTTTAGCTGACTACGTTAACCGTGCAAGCGTGAGTCCCCACAGGCTTAAGAAGCTCAGCTTCATGTGTGTAGGTGTTCAGGGAAGACCTTATCGCCTGCTGGGAGCTCAGTGTTTAAGCCATCGTCGCTGACAACAAGGGCTTGGGAGGGCTTCTCTAATTGTTTTACAGTTCGGCTTAGACCAAAACACCAACACATTAACTACAGAAGTCTGGAGCTGCGTGCCGCTGCCAGACCACGAGACCTGGTCCAGCGAGAGCACAGGGAGACCTAGCCTGGGTGTTCCCATGCTGCCTTGCGCACGATTTGATTCACGCTGCTAAGGCAGACTGGAGACCATGGAGCAAATTTTCGCCTGAGATAGGGGACCAATCACAGAACAAGGGGGAAAGCAAGACAATGATGAGCTATGCACAGACGCATTTGATAGACATCCGTGGCACCCAATAAACAGATCTGGGCATTTTTTTCCAAATACGAGAAAATTAGCGTTTGGTTCCCAGACCACGTCTCATTGAGAAGTGGTGGCGCTAGCCAGGCTAAGGGAGACCAGTGTGTGCGGGGACAGGACAGGCGAAACAGAATGCCTCGAGTGCTCCGCATTCTTTGCTACACATAACATGGTCCAGCAGCAGAATCAATGACGACAGGCCCAACACAAGCCAACACTGCTCTTACTGTTCCAAGGGAGGTGCAGCCCAAATATATTTATAGCTGGGAGAAGTGTTCAGATGACACACTGCAGGAAATACTTTGCTGTAGCCTCCCCCACCACACAGGCAGAAACACACACACACAGTCCAAACAGCACTCTCAGACAGGCAGGCCAACACTGCTGGAGCTGATCCCACAGGAATCTCATGAAAAACGTTCCTTCTTCCAGCACGGGCAGTAATTCAATTACACCAATAAGATAGATTTGTCCGCTCAAAATAGAAACAGGGCAGAGCCGAAATCTCGGAGCAAATCTATGGCAACTTTGTATGAAAATCAATTTGGATGTCTGGCCTCAAGCGATGAGTGGACTAAGGGTTGATGAGGACAGGCCTCTTGGAGGAACTAGGGGGCTTGGGCAGAGGGCCCTCTCCTGCTGTGGGGCAGTGGTTCGCCTGCTGCATCTTGCCTCTTCACTCTTTTAGCATGGCCAGCCACATCAGGCTGACCAGACAAAATGCCACTTCACAAATCCTGTCCCAGATATTGGACTTGGGGCATACCACAATTTATGCAGTACAACCAGTAGTAAATCTATAGCCATCATACTGTGATTTCACTTGATAAGTCAACCACACCCTACATGCAAACAGTGACTGGACGTTGGTGAGAAAGACTGAGCAACAATTATGACCGCTTTGGTGAAAAACCACGACAGGCCAAGCCTCAGTGAAGTCAGCTCTGTTCCAACACAGGGTAGAGGCAGGTCTGTCCCAGCAGGCCTCCACTCAAGTGGGTGAGCATGCCACAGGGACATGGGATGGGAAGGGTGGCTGCTGCACCGTGAGGTGAGGCCCACGCCCTCCGGCACAAAGTCAACAGCATGAGTCACTCACACACACACACCCACCCACCCTAAGATGCCACAGACAGGAAGCAGCGCCACAGGGGTGTGTGATGTATATGACTACATTTATACACAAGAGGGTTTTTTGTGTGGTTGTTAACAGGATTGAACATGCAAGTGCATCTTCATTAATAAAGCTGTGCTGGCTAGCCTATGAAACCAGAGGCTCCAAGCAAAAGTGGTGATGTTGAGGTAAGAAAAAAAATAGTATTTTGGTAGGATACGCATATACGGCAAGCAAGCAACAATTCTACAGACAATGTTATTTCCAGAACTCTCCCATTTCCCCCCCACAGAATTGAGTCTTTAGCCTCTATATTAGCTCATCAAAAGCCTTTTTCCATAGAATACAATAAAGAATACTATTTCAGTCCCACAACACCCCCCCCCCCCCTTCCCCCAAGGGATCAATGCTGGAGCGGAAACCAGCGGCCTATCAGATGTGTTGGTTTCCCCAATAACACACTGCCTTCTGTCAATACAGCCCACCATTGGGGAGCCTGCTGCAACACAACAGCTAAGCGCTGCACTCACATCCCACTGATCCCACCGCCGCAACGCAGTGATCCAACTCAGGAGGAGGATGGAGAGCGAGGCGGCTTCAGGGAGGGGGGGGGGGGGAGAGAGAAAGAATGCAAGAGAGGGGGTTTTCTTTTTCCTTAGCCCTAATGGACAAGCCACTCTTCTCAAGCATAAAAGCAATCAGCAGAAGAGGAAGGCAAAGGACTGCTATTGCTTATTGGTAGAAAACATGTTGTAACATTCAAGGGGAAATAACCCGTTTCCAACATGCTACTAGGAAAGCCACTTGTCAGGGTTGAGAAGCCCAATTCATTAATCAAGGTGACAGTCTGAAGTAAAGTAACAGTCAAATGAATCACCTGGCAAGCAGAGTAACAGTAATACTAGACTGGTACTACAAATGTCAGGACTCACTAGATAACCCATTACAATCTCAACACTTGGACCTTAGCTGAACACTTCCACAATTTAAAACATTATATGTGCGCCAACATCCTGATTAACAGGATTACGAGAGAGAGCGAGAGCGAGAGAGAGAGAGAGAGAGAGAGCGAGAGAGAGAGAGAGAGAGAGAGAGAGAGAGAGAGAGAGAGAGAGAGAGAGAGAGAGAGAGAGAGAGAGAGAGCCTGTGTGAGCAGGTATGAGAGAGAATGAGCAAGCATGTTATAGGCTCCTATCACTTCTCTGCCCCACCCTGGCAGACACACCTAGGTGCAGACACAGAGCCCTGCCCTTTGGCAGTCTCGTAATGTGCTTCGGCCATTGTTCTACTTAAGCAAAAACCACAGGAGTAAGTGTTGCGCATGAGGACAAATGCTCTGTGCCTAGAGGGCTGGGGGTGGGTTTTTTCAAGATAAGACCACAGGAGAGCAGACATGCCATTTGACACATATTGGACACACACGTTACACATGGTTGTGTCAACAATGTGTCAAAATGAGAATGGCCTTTTGCTCAATGCCTAGATCTTGAAACCATCACAGGGTCAATTATGAAAGGTCCATGCAAAGATGCTGCTCACAGAACTGTTCTATATTAAGAGCCATCAGCTTGAGAGCCCAAAACTAGGCTGCAGTTACATCACAGGGAAAGTGGGCGCTTCTTTTCTGCTTCACTCACGCGGTTACTTCCTGACGGACACTCACACTATCTCTTATTGCACCACTAAATAACAAAGGTCGTTTTAACAGGATGAAACCTAATTTAGCTCACTTTCTCAGCGCACTCCCCCGAGCAAGCGAGCAGTCGGTCATTTGATTTTTAATTCACTTTCAAGTCCAAGCGAAAAAGGCTACTTTGTAGTCTCTCCGCCAATACTGTGAATGGAAATAATATAAAGTGCTGCTTACCAATACGTCGTTGCAGATCTCTCTAAGCTCCGACTCCACTTTCTCCCGGTACTCCTTGACCATCGCCAGCTTTTTGTCGCTGCCATCGGTCTTCTGCTCGATGCTGGATATGACCCTCCATGCGGATCTCCGTGCCCCGACCACGTTCTTGTAGGCAACAGACAGCAGGTTCCTCTCCTCATTGGACAGCTCGGATCCCATCTCTGTCACCTCCTTCATAGACGCAGCCATGTCGTCGTAACGCTCGGCCTGCTCGGCCAACTTTGCTTTCTGAATAAGCTCCGTTTTATCCATGGTTTAAATTCTAAAGGCAAATGCTGCTTTAGGCGGTTAAGTCTATAGTGTCAGTATGGCCGGTACGGCAGGAGAAAGGGAGGCGTGGGGTGAGAGTCTTGTTAGCAAACGATGAACAGATAGGGGGTGATCGTTGTCCTTCTGAATGTCTGCAAAGAGGAGAAACCTCGTAAGACATCTACCAGCATCATTATGTTGCAAGACCGAGCATGTTATGTATGGCACACCAACCAGGTTATTACGTTACAAGGAAATGTAAAAATGTTAAGAATTATTTAAGTAAAGTTAAATAGCTCGTTAACATACCTTGATTATGGAATAGACTCACTATCATCAAAGTTGCAACACAACACGTTACAGGTAAAGCTTAATAACGGACAACTAAAAGGGTAAACCTAAGGAGAAAATAATTACTACGATTATTTGGCGGGTAACATCTAAGATGGGCGGTGACAGGAACAGCCTCTTCGCGGGATATCTAACTGGGTAGCAGCAAGCTAGTATGAAGGCTTGTAAAGTAACATTGGCTAACGTTAGCTAGCCAGAACGAATTTCGAAATAGCCATTTCTACACTCTGTGTTAGGTTCACGTTGATGCGCAACCTTAGTCAATTAATCTACCCTACTGGCTAGAATTAAGATGACCAAATTTACAACTAGGTCACGAGTTAAATAGGTCAGCTAAGAAGATAGCCATAGCTAGCACAGCTAACTTAACTCACAAGAGCTGTGCGGAAGCTAGCTAACGTTGAAATCATACTCTGCCCACTCCTAGCCTAGCCAACACTTGCGTTAGTCAAAGCCACTGGCAAAATACACCGTAGCTGTAACGTTAATATAGCCTTTCATTGCCACTTAAGTCATCACAGTTGCGTAACATTACCAACGAAAATAACATAACCCTTAATTTGGTTAAATACCATTTGCTCACTATGATTACCAAGGCTATTCGTAACGTTGCGTTAGGAACGTCCTTCACTATCTTCATTTTACCGACAAACGTTTCACATAACAGATAACGTTAGCGTTATAGTTTCTACTAGGACAGCAAATGTCAAAGTAGTAACGTTATTACGAGCATGTATTCCTTGATGGCTGACTTTAACGTTAACTGACTGACTGGGAGCTGTAATGTTAAACGTTAATAGCTAACGTTTAACGCCAACTTGAACCCGAGATCAGTAACGTAAACGTTAAGAGAAATGGCAACTGTCCCTATGGTCAGTTTGCAAAAAGTATTTTTCTAACAACCTGGTGGACACACTGATTAGCTCAATATAGATAGAATAGAGCAAGTTAGTTGAACCTTACCAAAATATTTACGTAATAAGATAGCTAAATAAGTTAAAATGAATGAAGAGGGAAGCCGGCGTCTAACCTTAATGGGTTCGTTCCTGTTCCTCCGAATTGATCCGCTTTGAGTGTGAATGTGTGAAAAAATGCAATTGTAGAATGCAACCTAACTTGCAGAGGGAGGTGTCTTTCTTCCTAATGTTTTTTCGACTATCTAATGCTATGATTTGATTGGTTCTTTGGTATTGCTAAAAATGTCATACAAACTGTCAACCAATGAGTCTTTTGCGCGGGGAGTAGAGGCGGGTGCATAAGAGCATGTTTGATTGGATCTCGGGCTGCGGATCGGGCACGGGGTTTCCTCCAATTAGAGCAAGGGAGAAGACGTCACCATTGCTATGGTTATCAAAGATTGTTAAGGCGGAGCCTTATTCTCCCCCCACCTCTGTTTGAAAGTGTTGTGAGGTCAGTAGGGCTTTGCAGCAGGCGGAGTGACCCTTTCTTTTTCACTGGAGCTAGATCGCTATCTTTAAAATCTTCTCCGTGCATCTTGCATGAGACTCTAAACTACAGAAGAAAGGTATTTTGACATGCAGGCCTGGCCTTTAATTATCCACGCCTTGTGCAAAACCCAGGACTTATTCTGATGTCTTGCATTTTAGAATGATGGTTTCAGTTAAATTATTTTAGGATCAGCTCAAAGGAGAAACCTAATCTGTAAAATTGTAGCATTTTCCTGACTTGTTTATTGCATGGCAAATAAACTTTCTTGCAAGCAGAATCAGTTTGTGACCAAAAAGACATCTCCCAAAAGCAACATGAGAGCTTATTTATGCCTATTCTCATTCTAACCCCCAAGCTGTGAGGCTCACATGTCTTTACCCCGAGAGAGAAAGGGAAAAAAACAAGGGGCACATGACAACCCTCTGCAACTTCCCTATTATCCATTCACACAAACCATGTAATGTCTCCTTTCAGTCTGCTGTAGCCTAGCCTATCCTATTGTTTTGATGGCAAATTATTAGTGTGATGGTAGCCTACATTAGCTCTTGTAGCATTGTTGAACCACTTGCTCCCCCTTTGCCTCACACATTCATTACACAACGGTTATTTGGTAGAATATCGAAACCTAGACTTGAACTGAAAATCGCAGTAATTTGATAAAGGTGTATTTATGTTTCAATTTTGTCTTTCGTCTATTGTTTTGGCTCAGTTTTGTCAATGCAACTGAAACCCAATTCGATGTGCCTTGGGCTCCCTTGGGGCTCCCTTGGGGTTTGAGAGGGTTTAAGCCAATGACCCATAGGAACCAGTGCATGCTCTGATGACTGTGCAATGTATCACTTTTCTCTTTGAAATGTTACCTCCATATCCTGAAGGGCAAATTGAAAGACTGATGAATTCTGAAGAGAACGGCTTTAAAGAGGACAAACAGTGTTGTCCTTCTCTCTGACTTTGCAAATGGATATTAACTAGATCACTCTGGCTGCTAAGTAACCAAATGACCCCCCATCTCAATCACCACCCATGTTTAGCATCCACTTGGGTGATGCACGGCATCTATTATACACCAGATCAACACACCATCTTGAGGTGGAGAGTGAGGGAATTAATAAATCAGGCAATTACACTGGGGGAACCAGGATACCAGGGAGCGCCCTACTCTCCTAAGTGCCATGGGATCTTTAATGACCATACTGAGTCAGGATCTTGGTTTAATCAACCTCTCCAACCTTACAGTGTCTCTGTCACTGCACTGGGGCATTGGGATCACTTTTTGCCCAGAGGGAGTAGTGCCACTCACCAACATAATTTCCAGCAGCAACTTAGTTTTCTAAGGTGGTCTCCCATCAAAGTACTAACCAAGCCCACACCTGCTTAGCTTCAGTATTTCAGCAGAGACAGGGTATCTGTTGGTCTGGCTGCCTAATCATTAGCAACATCTATTGATGATAAGAGCTGGAGTATTAATAAAAGGGCTTTGTACAGGCTTCATTTGAATGTGTAGTCTGACTCATGGCGCATGCATTATTTAACACTCAACTGGCTTGCTTATTAGCCATGACCTAATAGTCTTAAGGCTGTAGTAGAATTTGAAGGATTGAAAATGAGACCGCAAGTTCTGTGCCATCCAAACTAATTTGGGTGTGATAGGAGTTAAATTTGGCGAAGTTCCAAAGTAAGCCGTGAAGTCTAAGAATTAAAAATCAAGTAACTTGAATGGCAGGTGTTTAAGGGTATCATATTTCATTGAGTAAAAATGTGTGCAATGTTTGAAACATGACAGGTCTGACTGACATGAGTTAAAGCATAGGACACCAGAAGACACATTCAGACTCCAAATGACACCTTCAGACCCATCGTTAAAGGGCAGCCATGAGGTGGGGCAGGTTGGATCAGCGCTGTTTAAACATGCAAATCCTTCCAGTCACTCCAGCCAGGCTTGATTCATTATCCAGATTTATTTTTCTATCGGAGATTTTTAAATGAATTTGAGATGATCCTGTCTCTCATCAGCTGCACAAAATGAAATTCATCCCACCCCATGCTGTGAGGGGCTGTAGAATTTTCAGATTCCTTCACAGCGCACAATCACATGGAACACATTCACATACCCATACACACACATTCCTCTCTGGTTTGGTTTAACCATTCGTTTCGCTTTTGTAAGTCTCCCATGGCAGTGACAAATCTGTGCTTTGGTCTGTAATTTTTGAGTGAGTCTCCTGTGACAGGGCAATGCTTCCTGGCCCTGTTTGGCAGTTGCCCAGCAGGCACTGTCTGCACTGGGTGTGAGAGGGAGCTGCAGCAGTCCACCCTAATGCCAGCTGGGACACAGAGCCAGCTCAGCAGTGAGAAAGCACACAAACCCAACAGAGTGTGTCTGTGTGTCTGTGTCTATGGGAGTGTGTGTTTGTGTGAGCACATGTGTGTGTATACTGTGTATGGGGGAGGCCAAACCCATGAAAGTGTCAAAATGTCATTAATTAAACACCCACAGGTTCCAGCACGATGATGCCAACATGGATTATTATCTTTTCAGTAATGTGCATTTTTGAGGGTTCATTCGTTCACATGAAAATTACTTTTTGCCTGTATTTCATAATATCTCTGTAGTAACTATTGCTTGTATGGGGATATGAATGTGTTGGAAGAGATGGAATTCTTGTCATTATGAAATACAGTAGCCTGTTGCTAAATGTAGGAACAAAGGTCAATGATGATATATGAAATACAGGTATGATCAACACTGTTGTACTACTTCAACCATTATTTAAACGCAATAGAGATGAACTATGGAGTTGAGATGATTCACAGGTAAACATGATACCTTTACGTCCAGACATATTTGGTCAATGTCTGCAGAGCAACAGTGCCTGACTTGTTCCCCGTTGGGTGATTCACCGGTTTGTCTGAACCTGGTCGTCATGGCCCCATACGTTTCCTCTTTACTCAGGTGTGACTCACCAGCAGACCCACCCATATGATGAGTTGACACTCGCAAGCCATTTTTAAACAGATCAGTAAGATTAGCATGAAGGCTACATGGCCACCTGCATATACAACTCCAGATGCCACACAGTAACCACCTTGCCTGTTATCACATGCTTCTAAAGCAAATGTTTTTTGTGCTGATTTTGTGTGACAGATATGTCACAATGTTTTTTGGCAAAAATGTGGCTCCACCGCATAATCAACAATCCAGTGCTTCTCAGGAGTAGGCCTAGGCATTCACTCATAGTAACACAGTGTTTCTATTGATTTGTTGCATATTAAAGCATAAAGTACTTGTTAGAATATGTTATCATGTTATGTTATAAACACTGACGGTTGTATTCTGAACAACATCTTGTGTGATCACAGTGTGGTTCCCAAACAATCCATTAACATTCATATATGCTGTTTGGATTGTGCACAGAATCGGATATATATGTATCCATAAGCAGTGCTGAATGATCAATCTCATCTGAATTATTTGAATGGTGCTGTGTTACTAAGAGACAGAGAGCGAGCGCATGAACAAGAGAGAGGGGGGTGAAAGAGAGAGAGAAGAGTGGAGAGGCTGAGTGCACTGACCAGTAATGAGAGAGAATTTGGCTTGTGGCTCTTTGACATGCGTGACCTGTTTCCCGGCTCCCACCCTCTCTGCCAGGGGGTAATCAATAGGTAACGTCAGTACTGGGCAGGGGAGGGCCACCAGCAGTTTCATATTGCTAATACGTCAGTATCTGTGTGTGTGTGTGTGTGTGTGTGTGTGTGCACTCACGTCCTTGACAGTATCCACAGAGAGAGTGTGTGTGAGGGGAAGAAAGCAAGAGAGAAAGACAGACACTTTGCTAGCACGCAATGCAGAGTCAATGCAGAATACTGTAACTCTTGACGTCTGTTGTATATTTACTCCTATTGATGCCATTGAACTGCACCCAATTGCAATGTCAGCAACATTAGTGCTTCCACTAATGCACCACAACACTACAAAAGCTAATCTACAGCAGAGATGACAGGTCATAGCACCAACATCATTTCCACCAAATATAATAGATTAGTCTTGTGCTTTATGTTGAAATTAATTAGCTTGAAACTTATTCCCTATTAGGTGTAACCCCCCAACCTACAGAGTGATTCCTTGACTTGATAGAAAAACTCATGAGCAATTAGAAGACACTGTATACTCTAATTAGTACCTTAGTTTCAAAATGTTAACTGAAAATAGTTTAACTATAGTTTTAATAGTTTTTAATATTAAAATTAAAATATGAACTAAACCACCGCTGTAACCACCACCTCAGTGATTGCAGGTAGGTATCTGTGCAGACGATATAGAATGCAGGGCTGAGACAGTGATATCCGTGGGGATGCTGACACCTCTGTTGATATGGCATGGCCATAAAAGGCTCAGGGTTTCTACGTCTTGGTCCTGGAGGATGACAGGCGCCTGTGATCCACGAGGGGCTGGGTAAGTGGGTGGCTCATGCTAATACAAGAGTAATTAAGCTATGAGTTGTTCAAGTAGAGTGTGTGTGTGTGTGTATGTGTATGCATCCGTGCGTGTGTGTGTGTGTGTGTGTGTGTGTGTGTGTGTGTGTGTGTGTGTGTGAGAGAGAGAGAGTGTTTGTGTGTGTGTGTCAGGGAATCTGTGGTATTGTGGTTTTGTGTGTGTATATGTGTGTGTGTGTGTGTGTGTGTGTGTGTGTGTGTGTGTGTGTGTGTGTGTGTGTAAAAAGCTGTACACTTTGGAGAGAGGTGGCAATTAGCCCTTCTGTGCTCTAGTTCCCAGTCTTTTCACCAGTGTAATCACAGGCAATTACAGAGCCCCTAACTGGAGACCCCCCACCCTCACCCCACCCCTCTCCACTGGCACAGACCCATCGTTCCCCTTCTCATCCTGACGTGTACCCTACCAGCACAGTTGGTCCACTGAAACTACCCAGATCAGCTGGCTAAATGACAAGCTTGTCTTTGCCCAAATTTTATGAGATCTCATCATGCAATGTTTTTGTCACAATAGTGTTGCTTTGCACCAGTGCCTCCAATTAAAGAAATCTGTGTATTTGCAAGAGAGTGTATAGTGTGTGTGTGTGTGTGTGTGTGTGTGTGTGTGTGTGTGTGTGTGTGTGTGTGGAGTGTGTCTCAGAGGCTTGTTCTCTCTCATTATGTGAGACTGCCCGTATGAATAATGCACTTACTAAGAGCATAAAGCCCAGGGGGTGTTCACTGTGCTCGACCTCAGCTCTCTTTCCAAAATCCTCCTCTGTTTCTGGGTGTGTTTGTGTGCTCCCAAGTTTTGTGGTGTATATGTATATGTGAGCTGATGGGCAAATGTCCAGTACTGTCTGTGAGTGATTGGTGTATGGTGTATGGTGTGTGTGTGTGTGTGTGTGTGAGAGAGAGAGAGAGAGAGAGAGAGAGAGAGTGTGTGTGTGTGTGTGTGTGTATGTTCTCTTTTCACCATCTATTTATATCATCAATGTTCCGTCTCTCCTCTTTGTGAGCCCACATCTACCCATCAGCACAGGTTTCCTCTGCTGCGTTCCCACTCACTGGAACCTGTATCTCTTCCACGTGAGTAGGTGGCTCACGCTCAAAAAAAGTGAAGCAGACAAATCCAGTAGCCGCAGTGTACTAAATGTGTCCCTGTATCTGAGAAGCTCTACATGCGGTGGCCTAGGGATCCCCACTGATTTCACACACACTCTCTCTGTTACAGAGATGTGCTTCTAGTTAAAATGGCAATTTTTCATTGGACAATCCACTGTGGGGTTGCCAACGCAATGATTGATTTACTTAAAAAAAGCCCATGTTTCAGTCTAGGTCTCCTGGTGATACCAAAGTCATTTTAGGCAAGTCCCTCCACTCGGCGGCCATATTGCAACGTTTTTTGGGCACTTATCGGGCATCTATTTCGGCAGAAATGCGTGTGCGCAAGGCTTCACTTCACCAACCTTGCTCCAGCGGCGAGATCACAACACATGATTGCCACAGTGTATTCACAACACACCACATTATTGGCTCAATGTATTCAGATGTCGACGTTTTGCCGTGGAAGGGTGGGATATGGGTAGACAACTGCCATATTGGCGTTATAAACTAACCCCTTTGCATTTCTATGGAGGATTTTTTGAGTGCTGTGTCTCCTCATTAGAAAGTCTCTGGTGATACTAATATGGAGCATTTGACATGAAAAAGCACACTGTTATTTGGAGGCAATACTGTATTGTCATTGGGGATTCCTTTGTAAATTTGCAAATGATTACAATGCTTATGTTCAATTGCATTTATACTGACTTATATTCATACCTCCCAATAGGTTTTGAGGTTGGTGTATGGGAGAGGCCAGTACCAACCATGACATGACAAGTTATCTATTTATCCCACTTGCAACAGCATAGTCCGCAGGCATGAGGTTATGAATACTGATCACCGGCATTATTACTGCCATGCAGCCCAGTGAACATGACTGCAGGGGCACAAACAGGGTTGTTTATCTCAGAGGCAACCAAGGGGGATGGGTCAGGTGAGCCCATGGCGGCCATTTGGCCCAGGAGCGTTGATGAACTCACTCTACTATCTGTGCACATTAACCAGGGAGATAAACTATTCAGGGAGGAATGTTAGACTTCAGATGCAGGAGGCAAATTGGATCCTCTGACTGTTGTTCATTTGCCTGTAAGGTGGAGGCGGTGGTGATGGTGGTGGTAGGGGTGGTGAGCACGTGGGCACCTCTGTAATTGCCACAGCTTCCCAGGGAAAATGTCACCCACATTACCCGAGCATGGTTTTGTTTGCTGTGCTTTATTTGTTTCTCATTATAGAAGCCTGTCGCCGCGAAATATGCTGTAACATCCCATTTAATTCTGGCTGCCGCTGAGATAGGCATTTGGGTGTTGTTCATCATTATTTTCGTCAAACAAAAATTGCAGACGTGCGACTTCTGCAAATAGGAAATAGAGTTCATGCATTTTGACA
This sequence comes from Alosa sapidissima, assembly GCF_018492685.1. NCBI lineage: Eukaryota > Metazoa > Chordata > Actinopteri > Clupeiformes > Clupeidae > Alosa > Alosa sapidissima. The sequence goes on from NC_055975.1 coordinate 8,501,948, forward strand.
ATTTGTCTGTTATGATGTGCAGAGGATGTGTGATTCTCTGTGGGTTTCTGTAGTCTCAGGTCTGTCTGTCCATCTGAATTCACATGGGGGTTGTGGTAGTAGACTGTAGCTACTCCAGTCTGAACCAGAGGCAGTTCAAAGTAGGTGGAAGAGCACAGAAGCAAAGAGACTCACCGTCAATATGTGTGCTGTAGCTTATTCCAAGATAACTGAATCAGAGATATTTCACACCATTTCACACCACAAGTTAGAGATAGCTCTCATCATGATCTGAATTTGCTTCTTTATCAACCCACTGATATGACAGAAACTACACGCAGAGATTTGTGTGTGTGTTTGAAAGGATGGAGGGAGAGAGAGAGAGAGAAAGAGAGAGAGAAAGGACTTAATGCGAGGTGTTTGTTTTAACAACCTCCCTCTACACTGCTGAGCTGCAGCTCAAGTTAAAATTCTTTTCACAGTGCACAGGTGGAGGAGCTGAAAACCTGGGAAGTGCTTGACCTGACTGCCCCAACAAACTCGATTGCATCTCACCCACTCACGCCGTGCACAGCGCAGCCGCTGGATCCTGCCCACACGGGCACCATGGGCAGCGCACATCTCTGCCTGGACAGCGGACCGATAGCAGAGGCCACAGATGGGCCTCGCGGGTCCATATGGGCACTGATGGGTCCTGGAGCCACAATGCGGAGTTGATGCCTGCATGATGTTTTACTGGTGCTGTTGGATACAATATTTATATTTGTGTTGTTGTGTGTTGTTGCTGCAGCTTTTGCAGTTATGCTAACCATAGCACTCTTCCATATGCCACACACACCTATTGTGGACTGAGCTTTGAAAAGAGCACACACAAATACACACACACACACACACACACACACACACACGCACACACACACACACACACACACAAACCTCTGCGAGGGAAAAGCTGGCATTGTACTCAGTGTGGAGGAGGCAAAGTGTTACGCAAGCGGTGGGCGTCCTCCTACCACACGCTGTGGATTTGACTACATTACTGCCATGTGTAGGTTGAAGTACTTTTTTTCTCTCTCTATCTCTCTCTTTCTCTCACTCTTTTTGACTTGCCTTATCGCATTCTGCTTTGCATTTAATCTCTCTCATTCCCTCTGTCTCTCACCAATTCTATATTATTTTCTTTCTTTCTTTTTTGCTTTCCTTCTTCTTTTCTTTCTTCTATCCTTCCTTCTTTTTTTCTTTTGCCCATTTCCCTTTGTCCCACTCATCCTCCTCTCACAATCTACCCCCGCAGACTTCAGAGGTCAAAGGTTAAAAGTTACGCAACAGAGTGCAGTACGCATGCAACCTCAAACCCACACACACACACACACACAGACACACAGACACACACACACACACACACACACACACACACACACACACACACACACACACACACACAGTGATATTTCACGGAGTGACTGACTGAGACAAAAAGTGAGAAAGTAACAACATTACAACAGTAATAACACTGGAATCCGGTGAAAGGATTTGTCCCGCTCAGTCGTCAAAAAAGGTGTGTCCTAATGACATAATGACTAACGCTTGACTTACGCTCATCCCACGCCACAACTTGTTTCTGTTAGTGAGAAACTTTTCATATTACTGGCAGACCTCTGAGGAATGCGTCCCGCGTGCTGCGCTGTGGGGCAGTGGCGTGACACTGCACGCCTCCACATACAGTATGCGGGCATTCTCTCCTGGTAGGACGCTGCTTGTAACCATGACGGAAAAAAGAAAGTGTGCCAGCAACGGCCTGACTTGGGAGAAAGTGCACACTCAGCTTAAAGCTGCATTTCCCTCCCAGTGCTTGGAATCAGCAAATACTTTTCGGGCAAGAGCATGGCAAATGTAATCTTTGGTAAACAAGTTGCAAGAGAAGAAAAGAGCCATGTAGCTCTTTGAGGGCTTTCTGGACCAGGGCCCTTCTTCAGCGTGAAGGCACGTAGGTGGGGCGGTTCCAGGCTAGGGCTTGCAGAAGATGTTGGCAAGTGGCACCCTGTCAACCAGCTCTTCATTATTCCTCCGATTCGCTGAGTCAGTCGGGAGTTACGGGCCGGACCTGGGCAACGCCTCTGTTCAGCACACATAAAAGAGCTCGGAAGGTGTGGCAAGGCGGGAGGCAGTAAATTTCCATTTTAATCTAGTTTCTGCCTCACTATCCTAAGGGCACTTGCCAGTTGCTATGGCAACATACCTGCGCAACATACCCCTACTCTCGTCTGGAACGCCGAACAAGAGACACACCCTCCTCCTGACCAGAAATCTCCACCCTAGCCGTAGAAAAAACCCTCTGATTATAGCTCTCGGTTGAGTTAGGAAAATGTTAGCAGGCTTCTTAACAGCCACCAGAAAAGGTCATTTCAAAGCTTTTAAGAAAAAAAAATCTCATCTTCATCCTGTCATTGTTTCTTTGAGTCAGGGTTGTGGCAGTCAACATATCAGTGAACCAGCTGACATTTTGGCTCTCACTTCAGGCTCAGAGTCACAGCGTGCTGCATTGTGAAACTGTGACTTGCCACAGAGCATCCTCTTGACGTGATTCTCTCCCCAAGCACGCCATCACACCCATACAGCGGGCTATTTAGTTGAGGACAAACAAGATTTGATTTATTCATTTATCTATTTATGGCTGGCACTTTTGCCCAAAGTGACTAACACGTGTCAATTACTGTAATACAGTTCTCCTGGAGCAACTTGGGTTTAAGTACCTTTGCTCAAATGCACAACGTTTGTTGCCAGGAATCAAACCCACAACTTTTCCGGCTACAGCATACTAACCAGGCTCCCGCCTCAGATGGTTAAAGGCTGATTTTAATTAGCAGATTGATGACTCACTGAGTTGGCTGGCAGGCATGAGGATCAGAGAGGTCACTGGGGCTGCAAAGTGGGCCGATGTGTGATGCCTCATACTTTGATTGGAACTGGCTTGCACGCAGGTTTCAGCTGTCAGATGGAAAGTGGCGCCCTGTTGTACATGGAGAGGTTATCAAATCTGCATCTGTATGTTACTTTGGCATTTTCAATGCGCAGGTTTAAAAAATAATATTGATCACATCCCCTTTTCTTTACATTGACCTAATTGGTCTATGTAGGTCTATGTGTTTCAGAGGTAGCCTACTGAAATAAAATATATTGCAACCTGATTGACTAGGGATGTCCTGTATGGTTTAAATTGACTTTCCCGTTGGTCCAACTGCATCCCAGGACACAGTGGTGTGTGATGTTGAGCCCTCAAGGGGATTGACTTTGCCTAGAAATCTAGACGCACCCTAGCGGCAGCAACTGTAATTTGCAGCCAGGGTTGTCTAGCAACTCTCCGTTGACTTACGAGCTGGAAAAACCAAACTTCGGTCAGGCCAATCACATCCTGTATGGAGTCGGTGGGTGGTCTTAACATAATGATGACAGAGTTTTGACGGTTCCGTGTAAATTCCCTGCTACTTTAAAACAAAGAAGACGGCTGCTGCTGGCGAACAGCAGTCTTTCGAAACAGCTTTGGCCATGACTCTTAAAGACTTTCCTAAAAAATAAAGATGTATTCAGAGTTTTGCCGACCGGATACGACAAAAGTTTAATCGACCAACTAACTCTGCATGGGACTCATGGGTTGTAGCGCTATCCTATTGCGTGCAGAGGGAATTTGAATTTATCCCGCCTCTTGGATTGAGCCCTGCCAATGGTATGTTCCCAGACCCAACATCTTTATGTGGGTCTGGCTCGTCAGGCTAGGATTGACTGCTAATATGGAGGAACCGTGGCCTCTCGCTGACTATCATCCCTCACACAACTCCTGGCATTCTCTTTTATCGAGGGGTCCAGAGTCCACCGTGAATACACATCACGGAGTGGCCATGATGGATGTGGCCAATGGAGTAGTTTTATATACCCATCTCCTGCAGACATGAATCACCATGCTATGTCAGACCAAAGCAACTCTGGCTAAGAATTTTCATCCCATAACATGTCTCCTGGCTTTAGCCCAAAAGTGAATTGAAACTCTCAAAAGGTGTCTTAGTTGGGCTACACCGGGTGGAGCATGTGCTGTAGCGTGTGTTGGAGCGTGCCTATGTTCCCACAGCCCTATGTTCCCAGACCCTAACCCTAACCCAACCCTAACCTAGAAATGTGGGAACATAGGCCTGTGGGAACATAGGGCTGACCCTGTATGTGCTACGATAATTAGCTTATTAGCACATTTTTCAATCTGTTCTTCGAGTGTTTCCGATTGAAACGTTTTAAATTAAAATTAATCAGACTTTAGCGTAATGCTCTACAAAATGTCGACTTTAAAACTTGGCAGAAATGCCGTAGGAATGCACATGTTTGTTTATGCAGTTGAAAAGGTATTAATGGAACTGGCTACATCAGATGTGAGAGTGCTGAGCACATTCAAAAGAATTAGACCAAAACAATTTTACACTCGGCAAACAGAACACTTCAGTTGCGCTCCCGGTGTATTCCGAGATTTCCAACGGTCAGAAACAACCTTTATGCAGATGATGAACTCACTATAAATTCATCAAAAATGTTTACCTATACCTCTCCATGAGTCTCACCTATCCCCATGCGTAGCTTAATCCATAACAATGTTCTGAGGCAGAAAGCATTTCTCTTCATCCTCACATCATAATGGCCTGCCATGTAAAAGTAGCCTAATAAGGTAAAGCTTTATATCCAGTCAACTGAAATGATACAGAGCTATGCTATTTTACAACATAATAGTTTTAGTCAATATTACTAGCAAGTTGACTACCATATACAAAAGCCTTGCAAAGACCAATAAAGCCACTTTGACACGGGTAAAAGCTTGTTTGCATGCTAACAGCATTGATAAAAGGGTGCTAGCATGTGGTGTCTTTTGGCAATAAACTAGCAATAAGATCAAAGCTTTTCTAACATTTCTGCTATTGCACCTTAGATCACAGAACTACTTGGTCTGAATTTGAAGATGATATAAAAAATAATTGCCTAGCCCAGTTTATTCAGTTTATTAGTAGGCCTATACATTCAATTCAATTTCAGAGCTGAGAGTGAGGCCAAATGCTTTCAAAGTGTCAGGGTATGTTCACATAGTTCGGGTGCTTTGGCTAAGTGCACCTCTGAGAGCAGATGCACTAGCCAACAGCCAGAGATGTGCCGTGCGTGCATCCATGTATATTTAATATATCGCATCACCCACCCAGGCCTCCTCCCACTCTTACTCCTCCATCCTGCAGCCAGTCAGGCAGGCTGGGAGTTTCCACCTGAGCTGCCACATTTTAACCCCCACCACTCCAGTCCGGGAGAGAGATCCCTACATGGGGATGCTGAGTGGGGCTGCAGTGTCTGCCTACAGGGTTGGCTCAGCCAACCAATGAGCTCAGAGACAGATGACGCTGCTCTGTGAGGAGAAGCTGTGTGAGTGAGTGAGTGTCTTGGTTTGTGTGGATGTGGGCATATTAGTGTGTGTTTGTTTCTGTCTGCAGTTTTATAAGTGTGTGATTACGTGTGTCTGTCTCTCTGTCTGTCGGTCTGTGTGAGTGTGTGCTTGGACGTGAAGGGGAAGGTGGAGTTGAAAGAGAAAGAAAGACAACAGAAAGGAACAGATATGTTTCAGAATCTTGAAACGTGTCTTCTGTTGTCTCTTTCTTGTTTCTTTTTTCAGTCTCTTCTCTGGAGGTGGGTAAAACATGACTGTCCTGGTTACCATAGCACCCCCACTGGTAAACCTACGCTGCTCCCTACTGTGGTGTTGCCTCTCATGACCTGCTCTAATAAGGATAATGGCAGCCCATTGCTGCACAAAAGCTATCCCCATTTCAACCCAATTATTTAGAAATGTTATTTTAAAGTTAAGTTAGTGACAAATTCTTAGTTCCTGTATCAGTAAGTTGCCGACCTGTGAGGACTGAAACAGGAATACCATGCCCTCACTGATTAGGGCCTATTGTTTGTAAAATGAAATGACAAGTTTCACACATTTACAAACACAGCCATGTGCAATGCATAAAAAGATATTCACATAAACAAATGTTAGCCGGGTAATATAAAATTAGATTTGGTCCACAACAAAGTTAAGACATTTGAAGGCTGAGTGTTTTTCAGGATCACAAGCTGTCAAAATAATCACTCTTGTGTTCGTTAGGAACTTAGGAAGCCTGTTGTCATGGAGATAAATGCTAGCAAACAAGTGCTGACAAGATGTTGCTTCCTTGTGTGACTAAGAGGCGTGAGGTCATTTATTCCACTGAGGAACGGACTCTAAGTCAGACTGTGGCTTGTCTGGAAGCAGGAAAACGGACTGAGTTGGAATCAGGACCAGAGAAATCTTGGACAAAATGATCTATGGTCGGAAAGGGAAAAGAGAAGGGTGGGGTTGGCCAAAGGGCTATCTAATTTAAATGATGCACTTGAAATGATAGCTTCAGACTTGTTATTTTAAATTAATAAAGTTTGCTCAGGTTGAACATGATGTCTTTCTCTGAATAGTGATTGGCAACTTTGCGACAGTCTTTTGCCATGTGCACAGTGATACCAACTGACACCAAAATGTGAAATGGTAGAGAGATGGAAAACAGTGCAGAGGCAAGAGAGAAAAAACAATTATCACTCCGTGCATTTCACATGGCCACACTCTGATCAGCAAAGAGAGTGTCGGTTTCCATGGCAACCAGCACGATGCAGTGGTACGTGGGTAGAGCCTAATAGATGAGTCCTCAGAGGATTTCAGGAGGAGCGTTGTGGGCTTTTGTGGGTGGGTGGAGGTTGGGTTGGGGGGTTTAAAAGCAAAACATAACAATGGTCTTCCCAACATCTGAGGGTGTTATGTGTTTGCTAATGTGTGTCTGTTTCTTGTAGGTGTGTGTGTGTAATGTGTCTATGTGTGTGTGTGTAGGAGGCAGGGTCTGTGTAAACTACTCTCAGAAAACATAATACATGCAGTAATGGACCATTAGAGATGAGAAAGATTGGGCAGAAATGGATGGCAATGATGACGGTGTGTAAGCTATGTGTGTGGGGGGGGCCACTCACAGACTTTTTTTCTTAACAGCAGTAGTATCACGCTTGACACAGAAAGACACTTTAGATTTTTCTCCCTGAAATGTACTTCCTATCAGCTTAATTTAAAAAGCTTTCAGTGTTTGTCAATACTTTTTTTTGTAAATATTCAGTGCTTATGATTTAAACATTCAGTGCTAATAATGCCCCCCCCCCCACCCAAAGCAGCTAAGGGTCCTGGGATCCTCCATCTGGGGCCCCCGCGAGTAGCAGCTTAGCCCCAGCATGGCCCCCTCGTGCCTGTGCCCTGCTCCAGTGAGAGTGCCCAGCCCTGCCTGCCTGCCTGCCTGTCTGCCTGGAGCCCTCGGCCCTGATTCACGGCTGCGCCACGCAGCAACCGAGCCACACCCAGAGGAGCCGACCACAGCCATGTCTGCTGCCAGCGCTGCTCCCACAGACACTCTCCTCTCTTGGGAAAGGAATGAGGGCCTGGCCCACATGCTTCAACAGCAAGCAGCTTGGAGGGGATGGCAAGAGGCATGTTGCACAGTAGTTTTACCCACTTGGGGTTCATTATTGGTAGCTGTGTGCAACTGTGTTGCAAAGATGAATGCAAATGTAACTCTCCCATTGGTGCTGACTCTGTATTTGATTATTGAGTCTGTCAAATAGGGACATGTAAAAGGAAATTAATCTGAGTGTTATCCATTTGCCATTGTATCGCTAAATGGTTGTGGTCGGACACAGGAAATGCTTGGAGATTCTGTATAGGCATTGTATGCGGGGAGGAAACATATGTGGAGAGGCTGTCGGAGGCATACATTTCCAGCGCCTGGTCATTACAGAGACCACGACAGGCGAGCCGCGCAGATGAAATATTCTCTGCCACATTGACAGTCTATTCAAGCCTCTGTATAATTTTCTTTTCAACTCTTAACATGGCACCATCACCACGCCTCCCCCCACTCACACTCACACACACACACAGACACACACACACACACACACACACACACACACACACACAGCCTTGCTCTCAGCTGGCTCTCTCAAGCATACTCAATATGATATAGAAACCACAGCAGTTGAACAATATGCTGTACATCAAACAGTGTGTCTTTTGTGACAGGCAGGCCAGCAGTTGCGGGCTGTTGCTGATTTACATAGACAAGAGGTCTTACAGAACACTATTTGCATGAGGAGACCTGCTCTTGTGAAGCTGTAGGAGGTATGCAATGAAAGCAAATCCATCCACACCTCTCAATAGTCATCTTTGGCACCTCCTGAATAAACACAGTCAGCTGTTGCATGAACTGCATATTGAAATATCAGTGTATGACAAATTTGATGCCCCACCTCATTCAGCAGTTCATACAGTATATCTCTGCTGCTATTTTGTAGATGCATCAGTGCATACTTCCCATAAACACCCTTCCTTGGGAATGAGGCACAGAGTGAAGATATGGTGAAGACCCAGTTTGTGTGGAGAGGATACCAGATGCATTGTAAACTTGCCTCTAATGGCAGCCATTTGTTGCTTTGTTAGTTTGTTTATATGGAACTTGAAAGGTGACCACATGAAATCATATTTCTATGATCTATGTTGCTTTACATACATCAATATAGAACACAGACATTTCATGAAATGCAAAGCACTTGCTGAGTGCACTGTGTCTTTGCATACTCACAGATGCAAGTTGTTCAAAGTGAGCCTCTTCCTCCCTCTGCTGGAATTCTTCAGTACTGCATTTTGGACGAATACAAGGTACAAAAATAATAGAAAATGTATGTATTTTTTCTGGGGCGCCTGTAAATGCAATAATTGAAAATTTGAACATTCCTTAAGGCCAATGCCCACTGGCGGAGTCTGACACGTGTGTGATGGCAAAGTTTAGATCTCCATTACTTTTATTGGAGCAAAGCCCACTGGCGGCGTCTGATGCACGTCAATGGCAAAGTTCAGATCAGCTGAATAATTTAATTATTGAATTCTTAAGAGTATAAAAAACTATGATAAACATACAGTCTCGACTGCTAAGCAAACTCTTTTTACCTGCAGTCATCATTGACGTGCGAGTCAGGCCATTCAATTATCAACATGCTGTCTTGATTCTCGTGAGAGGACTTCCAGTGATCACCTTGCCTCAAGCTGAGAAATGAATATTTACTAGCCAAATCAATAAAATGGTCGAATGTTACATTTAGCAGTGACCTGGTCCCCTCTGCTGTTGGTAGACATCACACCAGGACACCCCAGATGAGATTTCTGTACTCCGTAGCCCTGATTTAATCTCAATGTGGAGGGGCCACCGCAGTTGGCATGGCCGGCCCAACAGGTTTCATTATGGTAACAATGACTTATGAACAAAGCACGTCTTAAGGCTGCACGAGTTATCAAAGAAAACCCAGTGCCTTTCCGGTACAGTCAGTGTGTGGCAGGTTGAACTGGTTCACCTGGTAACAATTAATTTTCAAGAAAACAGGATTTATGTTTATCATCACTACAAGAAACACATAATGTGGTTTTCAGTGGGCCTCTCCCCTCTGTCATAACAAATCATACTTTGATAGATTGATAGGCCCAGAAGAGGGCACGAAAGGGTCAAAGGTTGGGAGTGGAGCAGTCACACATCTGCAACTCTCTCTGTTGCTAGACAATAGCAAAAACAGAGTGCACTTTATTCAGCTCAGTTCCAGCACCTTAACCTGAAGGGGATCACTGATACGTACAAGTACAAGAAAGTTACTTTTTCTCATATTATCTCCACCAGCTGGAAAACAGGATGCCAACTGGAGAGAGAATGCTTTGATTTTAACTGCTGTAAGGGCTAGATGGATACTGTCTAGTTAATGTATACATTTCAATTATGGTTGTCTTTTGTTCAATGACTTTTGTTCAGAGTATATGGAAATAAAGTGACAATTTCATTACCTGCTTGCAAGTTTTACAACTAACTCTGACCATGAAAATGGAACTCAGCAGCCAAAACAGCCCATCCAAACCAGTGTTGGTCAGAGAGGGCCAAAGTAGGCCTACTGGGTGTCTGATCTTGGGCTGATGACCAAGAAGAGAGCATGAGTTAGCTTGCTAGTGAAGAGTCAGACACACGCCTTAGCATCTGCATTCCTCCCTGTGGGTGGGTAGCTTGGCTCAGATTCAAGTGAAACTGTCTGTTTGGAAGCATATGTCTTCTAGCCTTGAGTGTGTTAAGTCACCCAAACAGCCTCACAGCCTTTTCTTCCAAACAGAATGCCTTTCTGAGATCGAGAACAGCCACAAGAAACAGATTAATTGGCGGTTTAGGGGTGGCACAGTGACATATATGTAAAACTGGCGTTTTCAACCCCTTTCCAAGTTTCAGTATTTGTTTTGATCCAGAGGAACGCTGCACTGTTGTTCTATTAAAAAACTGTGGGTACATAACATCTTATGCATGTTGCAACTCAGTGGAGTTATTCATGCCTGAAAACTGTCTTTGTCTTTCCACAGAAACCAACATTATACACAGAAACCAGTGTCATTATTTCTGTCATGCTTTTATCCCTAATTCCTGGTAAAACAGTGACAGGAATAGAAAGTAGGACATTTGGGAGGGGCGGACTCTTGGTGGGATTTTTCCCTCCATTTTTCCCAGGCTTCGCGGGAAAGCTCTGGTGGGAAACACAAGGTGCAAATCATTGTGTGGGAGACACATCCTCCCTCCCCACCACACACACTATCAGCAGCCAGGAACCTGGGAAAGAGAAGGGGAGGAGGCTGAACAGCCCACAGTCAACTCGGGGGGAAAATCCTCATGTCTTCCATCTATCTGCTACAGTCTACCTACACGGTGGCTTGTCTGGTCTGTGTGCTGTGCGCTACCCTTGCTACCCGCTCACCTGAAATCGAAGTGCCAGGTTTTGGCCGGGGTACAACTGAAACTGCTGCATGTTCGAACATGCGCCCAACATCCTCCAAGCCTGGATCAGGGCTCGGCCACCTCTCCACCTCCTCCTCAGTGCTGTCTTCTGGGGAGCGGAGGCCACTCAGGCCCCTTTCATCCTGTGCTTAAGGGGGATTAGCGGTTTGCATTGTGGTTGGGAGGAATAGGGAAAGCTCCCTCCTGACACCTCCTCCTCTTTCTGCGCAAGGAATAGAGGTGCGAGGATTTGGTGGCACAGCTCCTTTGTCTCACACTCCCCATCCCAGCGGAAAAGCACATAATCACTGGTTCAAGTTTTATACTGGACACATTGTGTGTGTGTCTGTGTGTGTGTGTGTGTGTGTGTGTGTGTGTGTGTGTGTGTGTGTGTGTGTGTGTGTGTGTGTGTGTGTGTTTGTGAGTGCATGTGTGAATGTCTGACAGAAAGAGAGAAAATGATCCAGAATTGAAATGTGAGTTAGGTAGCATGGCAATAGCACAATGGGTGCCTGCTTGAGGACTGCTTTCTGTTAAGGGTCCTTTAGGGATCTCCATTGGACATTTGGGAAAGAAAAACAAGAAAGTGAATTCATAATTCATAATGTCGCTTTGACCTTGATGTTGATTATGTTAATAGTCATGACACACAGAAACATATCCAAATATTTCCAGGTATTTTATTGTTGAGGTCTGGGTATTTTATTGTTGAGGTCTGGAAAAACATGGGTTCATAGATATATCCTTGGCTATTTTTTTGCCAACAGCCCACTGGTCATTATGTCTGCACTAAAGTTGCCTTCTCCAGTTGAAGTATTGCACTGGGGTCTATGGCCACGGTCAGCTGCAACATCACCATCTGCAGGTAGACTGTGGTACTACATGCTTTTGAACCCTGGACAATGGTGTTATTGCAAAAACACAATCAAAGGTCAATCATTGGGAAGCTGTGTTGGTTAGAAAGCCTAATGTCAAGTGGACATCAAGGTTGCCTTCACACTTGGTCACTCAGTTCCGGTTTCGACGCCGACGAGAGTGGCAGCATGTCGAGGTAGCTCCGTGTCTTTCTTGAATTTCCCCTTGGGGATCAATAAAGTATCTATCTATCTATCTAATCTATCTATTTATCTATCTGGTCCGTTTAACTCAGTGTTTCTCAAAGTGTGGTCTGGGGACCACTGGTGGTCCGCAAGCTATCCCAAGTGGTCCGCGAGCAAACATGATAAAATATAATATAGATGAGTTGTTTAAAATACTGAACCAACTTGTATGTAAACAGTTCTGCAACACTGCCTACGTAAGCTATGGCAGTTTAAATACAGTTTTTCTCGATTGCTTTTACCTGCTTAAGTAAACTAGAACCCACTTGGTCTTCATGACTACTTTCTTTGCACAGCAGAAGTCATCTCTTGCGAATGTGTTCACACAATTTCATTGGGTTCACACATTTCTCACACCCTTTTGCAAAACAGTTAACACAGGTGTCATTCAAAAGCCCCAAACTCTATTGGTTTTCCCATGCTAAACAAAAGGAAAACATCTTTTCACAGGTGGTATAGATTCCTTGCATAAGTCTGAATTTCTGATACACCTGTGTGAAACTCCTTTGCACAATTCTTCAATCAGCAATCATTCATTCTACATAAGAGATGTCTGTTCTGTGTTGCTATTTGCAAGTATGGATCTAATGCACATTTAGACAAAGTACTGTATTGCCTATTTGGTGGAGAAAACAGTACAAAAGGTCTTTACTGTATGTCTATTTCGATGAAAGTTGTAGTTCAATGAAATTTACAGTATCTTGCTAGGTGTTTGCTGTATGTCTTACATGTCAATGACAGTTACATCTTGGAAGGAATGAATAATTTGTTTTTTTATTCAGTATATTTTGTCTTTTCAGAGTTTTTTTCTGATACCAGAAAAATGAGAAAGTAATGAAACAGACATAGCAAAAATGCTCATTTTGAGAACTAGATTTTGCATTTTGTTGCCCAGTGTGTAATGATTGATTAAAGAGTGTTTTTGAATTGGCAACAAGTTGTAGTGTTTGAAGGCAAGATTTGCTTTTGCTGCATGTTTTAAGTGTTTTGAGAGAGTAACAGCCTTTTGCAAGCAAAATGTGTCATTTTGTCCAGAGTGCTTTTGTTCAGACACAGGTGTTACTGTAACTGTTTTGAGAATGTGATGTCAGAGTTGACACAGGTATCAAAACGATCGAGAAAAACTGTAATAACATTGCCACAATAAGCAAGGTGGTTCAGTGAGTAGGCCTATTGTGTAATATACTGTTGAAGTAGGTCTACTCTTTTTTTCTTTAGATAGATGGTCCGTGAGTTTTTTTTTTTATTAGTTAAGTGGTCCTTGGTCTGGAAAAGTTTGACGGCTGGTCTGCTGTTCACATTACATTTTTGTTTGCACATCTGGGCCTGTTTATGTCATACACACTAGCTTTAATTTACCAATATCACTTGGCAACATTGCAAAAACAGCAGTTTATTTATTCAGTTTATGACCACTGTCTAGGGTCCGCAGCCGGGTTTGGTAGACTGCGATCACATTAGAAAAAAATAACCGAACCATCGGTCCAAACAAACTCGTGTCTGGACTGAAAGGGTCTAGTGTGAATGCGCCCTAAGTGGTCAGTTTAGTAGGCCTATATTTATACATGTAGATTAGCCGTCACATGTTCAAAAAATGCCTTTCTTCCCCATCCCTCGTTGATGGGATTTTTAGCTCAGCTGTGTAACTTTGGAACTGTGTAGAACTGTGTGTGTGTGTGTGTGTGTGTGTGTGTGTGTGTGTGTGTGTGTGTGTGTGTGTGTGTGTGTGTGTGTGTGTGTGTGTATGTGTGTGTGTGTGTGTGTGTGTGTGTGTGTGTGTGTACGTGTGGGTGTGTATGTGAGTGTGTGTGTGTGTGTGTGTGTGTGTGTGTGTGTGTGTGTGTGTGTGTGTGTGTGTGTGTGTGTGTGTTTGTGTGTGCAGTTATGCCTTCTACAAATCACAGTCACAGGAAACTTGCCTGGGCTGAAAAAGAGGCCTAACCGGGTGAGGCAGGGGGACATTCTTGGTGTTCACTCTCCTTTAGACTCTCTGCCAAACAGGTTAACCTGTCAGACTGTCTGGATTTAGATATAGGGGGCAAACACTGATCTTACTTGATTTTACTTTGATCCTCTATGACCAACAGAGATTGGTGACTAAAGTACACTATGAGCAATCAGATCAGGCAAATGTATTAATAGACTTATATAGAGGCATGAAAGCTGACACATCTAGACATATACAGAGAGAGAGAGAGAGAGGAGGGGCGGGGGTGGGGGTATGAGAGAGAGAGAGAGAGACTTCAGACATTGTCATGTGCTTCAGTGACAACAATCCTTCTTATCACATACCTGAAAGGAGATGTCCTACTGCAGGTTTTAGACCCTCCTTCCCGGTTGGAGAGAGAAAGAGAGAGATAGAGAGAGAGAGAGAGAGAGAGAGAGAGAGAGGTACGTGATTCCTTTCCAACCGTCCTTGTGGCATCGTTACAATTGGTAGATCTTCAGGATGCATTAGCATGCCGTCACATACAAAACGGACATACGTGGAAAAGCAGTGCTTGAGAAACAATCAGACACACATAGATTTCAAATGAAGCAACACCAAGTCCATGAGTTTGTTTACTGAGGATCCACTGTACCATTGCACTGTCATTTTTATTAAAATTGTCAGCAGAATTAATGTAGTGCGAAGGATTGCTAAAGGTGTGCTTGGAAAACATGTACACTTTGAGGGAGTTTGAAAGCTCAGTGATCTGATGAGAATGTAGTGGAGTCTGTCTGGGTGCATTCCAGTGTAGCTGCTGGCTATCTCTGAACTTGCAACTTGGGTTTGTCGCATGGTGCAGATATACCAGATTCTTCCACCGCTTTCCATACAGCCTCATACGGCTGACTTGTCATATCGCAGGTACTGCTTAGCGCTCTTGTCTTGCTTTTATTGGTGCCTCACACAGATCAGGTAATCAGGAGTTCAGGATCAGGACTTATGCTGAGCAGAGTGCCCCTGTGTATTTACATACTTGATTTACATACTAAAATGCCATTGTTCCCTGGTGAATCTCTAAACACTGAGATGTTGCTTAGCATGATATCCGGAGGTCTGCCCAACAGACTAAAATCTGTGGGTAAAATGAGATGAAAGGGTGGTTTGGATATGCATTCTGCCATAGCTGGGCTTTTACCAGTGGAAATGTCTGGGCCTGTGGCATTGTAACAGTTCACAGATCATGTGTCTGTATTGCCCAGGTGTACAAATACAAATTTGTCTTCAGTTAGTTGAAGCCCACTTATGACTTGGAATCCTACATGATTCCAAATAACCCATCAAACAAAACGTTGTTATTCCAACTGACTCCTCAAACAGCACTTTATTTACTGTGCCATTACTTTGATAATCACTAGCTCAATTTACTCAGTACTGAACAGTTTGCCGTTCTGTTCCTATACCTTCAGGCTAAAGCTCTCCATTTCCCCAGAACTGCATGTACTATTTTAAACCACAAGTCAAGTGCACGTATGACTTTCAACAGGTAATCTACAGGTTTCTGTACAGGTAATCGGTACTGATACATGTTTCTAAATATCTCATTTATCACAAGTCAATGCACTGCATGACATCAGTTATGGAAAAAGGAACTTTTTCTGTTGCCAAACAGTACGCCTGTGTGTTGAAGCTGACAGGACATGCTCATCTGACGGTAAACGTGTTTGGACCTGCGGTCTACCTCGAGAGGAGAGAAACAAAAGCGCCAGGGCGAACTTGTTAGCACCAGTGAAAGGCAGGACAACCAGTTACTTTCAATAATGATGGTTCACAATTCAGTTGCTATGGAAGAGGATTAGTTCTGAAACTGTGAAATTGTTCAGAATCTTTTGTCAGGGTTCACTATAGTTTAATTGGTATTTGAGACCCTCAGTAAATCTCCATGTCAACAGCCATTGTCCAATGTTATAGAGATAAATCACACAACTTGTAAGTTAACACTGTGCCTCTGGTATACAGGAATCAGTACTTGTGTCTCTGTAAAGTGACAAAAGGAGGAGGTTTAGTATGACCTGGGTTGGCCACCTAAGACGTAAACCTTTTCCCATCAGCTCATGCTGGAAGCCGTTTTGATATCTGTCAGATCAATTGATGTAGATTCAGAACAGAGTCTAAAGCCATTTTCCCTCACAAGCCAGCATAACGGGACTCAGGGCCTCTGCATGTTGTGGAATAACAATATAACTCATAACAGAGAACACTCATGTAAAGAACATGCAATGTTATTATGACATTATTAGATGTTATCTGGAACCCTTGAGTGTTGTGAGCGTGTGGCCTGAGAGAAGTCTGTTTGTGTGTCCTCAGCGGATCTGGGAAAGTTATAGGTTTCCCATTTACTCCTCCCGTTGTTTGTAGCAATAACGGTGATTCTAAGCCGTTGAGAGTGGCCATCTTACAGATAGCAGCCGCCTGCTGCCACGCTCAGCAAGCCATGAAAAACAATAACAAACTCCCAAACAAATCATCCCAACATCCCATAACACCTGGAGACATGGATACAGCATTCACTGCACGACAGAGAAGGAAAATGAAACGGGGGGGGGGAGGATTTGCATGGGGGTCAGTGGTACCCTCACCGTCCAGAGTGTTTGCACTGTAAGCACAAGGAGAGCCATGATAACATCTTCCCAGCAAAGCTTTGGAGAAAACAGGCCAGCTCAGCACAGCCTCTTCAGACATGTTTATTTGTAACTCCGACCGAGAAAACACACAACAAAAGATAAGCTATTGTTGATAGATTTTGTTGACGTGATAGAGTTTATAGTTTTCAGATAAGGAGTACATATAACAGCAATATGAAATTGATAGTCATAGCTCACTATGCAGCAAAAACATGCAATTTACAGACACACAATGAAAGATCAATGTTTTTTAAAAACCAAAGATGTTTGTTAGAAGCCCCCCTAGGCCTATCATGTGACAATCAACCCCAAACAAGCCCAAACCCCTGGAGAAATGATTGCATTTGCATCTAATTTCCATCACAACCTGTGTTTTTTTGCGTGCCTTAGGTGTAAACTGTGTCGTGACAGGTAGAATAAGACTTCACATCAACTATGAAGAACTGTGGGATGAAGGAGAGAAAAACAGAGAGAGAGAGAGAGAAGGAGAAAAGGGGAGTGTAAGAGAGGGAGATAGAGGAAGAGAGAGAGAGAGAGAGAGAGAGAGAGAGAATGCGTGTGTGTGTGTGCGAGGGCAGGGGAATTTGGTTAGTGGGTTACCACATAAGACTGTTGATTCCCACTGAACAAATAGGCAGTTCAAACAGGTACTAATCACATGCTGGAAGGACAGTTAACTGTCTGATGAGGAACTACATGAGGGAGCAACATAGATTCCATGGACATTTATGGACTGTAAACATTTCAATTTATACATGTATTTGTTATGTCATGTATACCTTTCTCAGAAGCTTTCTATTTAAAATATGAAACTATATAAGTAAGGTGACATAATATATTGTATCAAACTATAGAAAATTCTATTTTAAATGTAAACTATTTTTTTCTCACAAACAGATTTTAGAACAAAAACATAATGTGATTCATTCACAAGCATTTGTCCTGAGCGCCAAAAGTAGTCTCTACTGCACAAAAGTCCTGAAAGTACTGATTCTGAAATACTAATGTCTGCCTGAGTCATCAGCCCTGTGGTGTCTGCCTCATGTAGATGATCTCACCTCCTGACTAGATCTCTGCCGCCCAAGAGCCTAATACAAATATAAACAAGCTCTCAGGAGAAGCAGGTGTCTCTCCAATGGGATGTATAAACAATAAAGCAGGACATTGATGGGGGAGGTGTGTGTGTATGTGTATGTGTGTCTGTGTGTGAGGGTGGTCATGTGTTTACCTACTGTAATTCAGTCATATCATATTTACACACTTGATAGCATCTCTAATTCTCTCCCTGCTAAGGAGAACAACTCCTTGTTAAGTCCTTGTCTTCTTTAAACTTAAGCCACTTAAATGGCTGATGTGTACTAAAACACAGAGGAGATATTTTCAATCTTTGTAGTGTATCTAGTGGACTGTAACTATTAGGTGTTATCTGAACAACTTTGCATATCAGTTTAGATACCTAGGTATCTATAAATCCACACATGCGGGGTTACAGTTCTCAGTGAGGGATCCCGGCATGTTTGTTTGCATAATGACCCTTAGAGGTGGATTTTCCCTATTAGGGACAATGACAAGACAGCAGCCCAAAACAAGTGCAGGGAAGAACTTGCACACTCAAACAGCACACACAATTATCTGTTAGATTTGGGTCAGGGTTGTTCAGGGTTGGATCAGAGATTCTGTAGATACAGACATCTGGGTCATAAGGTAGACCACATGATCTTTTCAATTAAGCCAGGCGGCAGGCTCATCAAATTTCCCCAGTGGTTGAGTTGCATTGATGCCGGTGGTATTTAGACAACCACCTAATCCAGCTATATGCAATGATTGTAGCTCTCTCTTAACTTCTGGTTTTTAATCAGCCAAAGAAGACATGTGTAACCCCTCTGTTACACTTCATTGGCTTCCTACAGCAGCCAGAATTAAATTCACATCCCTCACTGTCCTAAAGGACACTTAGCCTACTGCATCTGCTCTATTTGAATTCAATGATCCAGATGTCCCCTCTCATCCACTGTGGTCCTCTGATGAGCATCTGCACAGTCAAGACTCTTCCTCAGTGATTCCTCCTTGGTTAAATCAGTTAATGTTCTGTTTTTGTGATAGTTTTGGGACTTGAAATTGAAATGTTTAGAGACTCATCTGTTCACCTTATACTTATTTAGTTCTTTACCTTTCAGAGTTATGCTTTCTGTATGTTTTTTGTTATTAAAACTCATGATTTTCATAGTTGATATTTTATATTATTGTTATTGATATTGTTGTTATTATTACGATTATTAGGCTATTATGCTTAATATAGGCTTTTCAACTTTCTTTGAAACTATTATTTCTAATTAATGTAATGTTACAGGCCAACTGTAACCATAAACATTAACTTTCACTTTCGTTTAAAATTCTTAGACTGTAGTCTAAACTCTTCCTCTATTCTTTTGTCTTCAGAAGAATTAACAGGTCAAACGTGAAAGGTTTAAAGCATAGAAAAGTATTGTAGGCTACTGTAAAAGTATTATAGCTAGTGATGCGAACCGTTACTGGCTCCTGAGTGAAAATTAATTGCTGTAGAGATAATAACTTTAACCAAACCCACGTCTCGTCCTATCAGAGAAATGCAACCTGTATGTTTGTGGTAAGCCCCGCCTCACAGGTAGAGGTAATCCAATCCAATGGCCAGGCACAGGTAGAACCGGCCTTAATTTTAGAGTATATCCCAAAAAGCGAGAAAAGCCAACAAAACCCGTTCTTGCAGACCAGACACAACTTTAGCGTGGCCCTGATCCCGCGTGTGTTTCCCAAGGAAAGAGGACAGATCGGATTTA
This sequence comes from Alosa sapidissima, assembly GCF_018492685.1. Taxonomy (NCBI): domain Eukaryota; kingdom Metazoa; phylum Chordata; class Actinopteri; order Clupeiformes; family Clupeidae; genus Alosa; species Alosa sapidissima. The sequence continues at coordinate 8,521,376 of NC_055975.1, forward strand.
CAGTACCAACTAGAAAGTCCAGTTCGACCGACAGACATGTCACAGGAGCATGACAAGTAAGTGATTTCAGTCAGCAGTTGAACTCGAAATCCAGAGGAACCACTATGTGGGCATCTTAGAACTGTTTATGGACATCATCTGGATAGTTTACACAAAAATATTAGGTCTACAAATCGCAGGTTAATATAGGCTACAGGTGGAATTATATTGTTTTCAGTGTGGGAAAACATCGCCTGCCAAAACTCCGTGTTTGCCTAGATCGATCTCTCTCCGCCTGATTTCGGCTTTATAACTGTCGGTCTGGGCTGCTGAGCTATGCTCCCAGCGTCATGTCTCAGCCTGCACGCGTACAGGTGTAGCTGCACCTGTCGCGCTGAGAGAAGGTCGCTAGAGAAGAACGGTAGCCTAGTTAATGGACACAGACGGACGGGTCTTTTTATTTTAATATTTTGGTCATCCAAAAACAATATTTTATGTTTTATGTCATCAAATTTTACTTTGTCAATTCTGGCGGAACTCATGCATATAACTATGCTGGTGACTTGTGAAATTTCCTTCTAGGCCTAATATAGCCTAATGCGTGTCGAAGTTTGAATTGAATACAGGCGTCATGGCATACTAGGCTAAGTTTTGTAAAATTTTGAGGGCAATGACAAGGAGACTGTTGACTCTAGTGAAATCGTACACCCATTAGGCGTTGGCTGTTTCTACAGAAGAAGAATGTTTAAGCTCTACCCAGTTTGTTTTATAACAGAGGTTACAGACACACACGTGTATTTACTTGTTTGATTGATTCTCCTTAATTTGTTTTAGAATCAATGTACTTTACAGCCTACATTTTATTATATTTAAATATGTATGTTAGGCCTATATCTATACACTGTTACATGGAGAATATATTGATATGCCCCTGTGTGTGTATTTGAGTTGCTTATTCATTCTAATTATCTTGAGGCCCAACTTTCTACTAAACATAATATAAAGACAACAATGATTTTCAGACAATTTTAGACAAATGTAAAAATTAATAATAAAAAAATAATCTGAAAACGAGAAGGTTTCCAACTCTTTTTTTTTTTTGGCGAGGCCTAGTATTTTCATAGGCTCAGAAAAGTGATTACAGATTTTGTGCCCGGCAGAGTCTTTTGTTTTAAGCATGGATTGACACTGAATAACGGATCTATCAGGTTGCAAATCTAAAATCGGGCTTGAAAGAATAGCACAATTAGATATTAAATTACTCATAATCCGTTTAACTGTAGATGACCCTTAGTTCTACTGGACAACAACACCGTTGCAGTTAGTCAAGAGGAAACAACTTGTTAAGTAGTTTGGGGTAGTTACCCAGTGATTTTCTTTACAAATGATGTGACCCCTCAATAAAAAGAATCCTGTATGTGTAGAATTATGCACAAAATACAGTGCAGATTCATGAAATCATAAAAAGTCAAACAAAATAATAGGGGGAAAAAGAAAATGGTTTGTATGGTAAATATGATGATTTTTTTTCTAGGGAAATTGAAGAATTACTTCTATATAGCCTACTCTTTTATTGTCAAACTGCGGTTTTGGGAACTGAGCACTCAATAGTTATTTCTTGTTTTTGACAAAGACGTTGAAGACGTGGGTGGCAAGTATTTCTCAACGCTGTCCCACAACAGGTTTTGTAAACAAAAAAAAAAACACTCGCCTTTATGAGAGACCAGTGGAATGTCAAAAGAGATGCTGCTCGGTGGAGTTCACAGTTGGCTTCCATCATCATTCCTTTTTACCGGTCCATCCAGTAGAACATCTTGTCGAACAGGAAGTGCTTACCAGTGCTGAGATTTGTTTCTCAATCGTGTCACTGGTTGGCTACTTCAAGTCTAATTTTGACATTTGACAAGACAATGGCCCCTTTCTCCCCTGTTCTTCAAGAATAGCCATGTTGACCATCCAGTTTATCACATCAATTTGGCCATATCATGTTCAACAAGTAGTAAAAACACATCTATCTATCTATCTATCTATCTATCTATCTATCTATCTATCTATCTATTTATCTATCAGTCTGACTGTGCATCTACATAATCTGTCTGTGGAACCCTCTTAATAACTTGCTCATTCTGCACATCCCCATTCCCCTCTCTCCTGTCTCCCACGCAGTAAGAGGGCGGTGCTCGTGCTGCAGAATGACCCCGCCTACAGCCAGCGCCGCTCCTTCACCACGGAGGACGAGGCGTGGAAGTCGTTCCTGGAGAACCCGCTGACCGCAGCCACCAAGGCCATGATGAGCATCAACGGTGACGAGGACAGTGCCGCCGCCCTGGGCCTCCTCTATGACTACTACAAGGTACCTGGAGATGCCAGGTCACAAACCAACTCATGGGTGTGTTCTCAAGTCTGTCCAGAGTGGTGCATCTCAGATATGGGCGCACCGTACATATGAATACGTAATGTTTAGATTAGTTATATTGTGTGGTTATATAGTTATAAGTGTGGGTAGAAATCAAGTATTGGAAGGGAGAGGATCCATTGCCCCCAATATTTGGATTGGATGTAAAATGGAACAAACATAGAAGATGCACAACATGTATAAAGAGACATGCATAAAGATGTAGATTGACATTACATCTGTGGTCTATGGTTCAGCTGTTATTGACCAGCTGGTGAGACCACTGGCTGCTGTCGGGCTAATAGACGCTGTGTTTACCTTGCTCAGGTGCCCCGGGAAAAGAGAACAATACCCCAGCAAAAGACAGACGTCCTGGGCTCTGATGTGGATCCCAACAAAAGGTAGCATCCAGTTAATGCTTTGAAGAGAGTTATGAGCTCATAATTGCCTGTCTCTCTGTGTGTGTGTGTGTGTGTGTGTGTGTGTGTGTGTGTGTGTGTGTGTGTGTGTGTGTGTGTGTGTTTGTGTATCAATGTGTGCACATGTGTGTGTGCATATGTGTGTAAGTGTTTTTGTGCATGTGTGAGTGAGTAGAGGAGGGTGTGTTGTGGAGTATTAGTTGTTATCTACGTCTATTCATGAACTTAAGATTGAATCTGACTCTTGCTTCAGGGCACTGTGTATGTGTCTGGGTGGTTCATATTTAGTCTGATGAACATCTGCTCTCTCTTTCACTCTTGCCGTACACACAGGAACCATACGGGTCCACATCCAGAGACATCCATGGCAGCCGCAGAGGGCAAGATCCAGGTCCTGAAGGGCGTTCCCTTCAACATCGTCCTGCCGGGGAACCAACTGACCCAGGACAAGCGGGGCCTCTTCCCCTCCCCGGAGGCCACGGTCACCGTTTCCATAGCGACGGTGCCCACCTACCCAATCAAGACGGAGGGGCCCACGAGTGGTTTCTCGGTGACGATTCCCGGAGCCCAGTGTTCGGAGTCAGACAGCCACGCCGCTGTGTATGAGAGACAGCTGGCCCACAGCCAGTTTAGCCCCAGCGGCCAGCCACGCACCCCCGACTCCACGTTCCCGGAGACCTTCAAGGACGGAGCCCAAGAGGTGCGTGAGGATCAAATAGCCCTCTTGACCCACCCCTTTATTTCAGCTCTCTTGTAGTCTGCCTCTCAGCCTGTCTCCATCACTAACACATAGGCAAACACAATCACATTCTCACCCTCAGAAACCAGAGACAGACGTGTACGCACACACGCACACGCACACACACACACACACACACATACACATACACATACACATACCCACACACATATACACACACACAACTCGCAACTCGCGTCTCTTCCTTTAGACAATAGCCCATTTATCCAAGGCTCTGGAGCCATCACTTTGCTCAGCCTTCCTGGTTTTATTTGAACATGCCAAAATAGCAGCTAGCATGTCATTACACCATTGTCTCCCATGCACAATAAAGTGCTGTATTCCCCCCACCCCTCCTTTCACAATGGATAAAGCTTTTCTCTCTCGCTCTCTCCCCTCTCTGTATTAAATCCTGAAGGGGGGGATTACCTTCCGTAGGGCAGCCCAACAAAACCCTTTACACAGGGACACTGGGGGTGGGAGGAGGTGTGTGTGTGTGTGTGTGTGTGTGTTTGTGTGAATGTATTTGTATGTGTGTGTGAAGTGTGTGTGTGTGTGTGGGGGGAGGGGGTTGTTTTCCCTGAGCTAAGACTGGCTGGCCTGGGAGCTCTCTCTTTCTCTCGCTGGCCTGTCCCGGGTGTTTGTGTTAAAGCCGGGCACTCTCGCTCACCCCTCTTTTGTGCTCCGCAGGTGTTCACGTTCCCAGGGGAGCTCCAGTTACGCATGGCCTCCATCGGCCAGGACGAGTACTCCACTTTTGACGCCGTGTCCGGGTAAGCCAGCCAACAGGACGGTCGGCCGCAGTGCCAGTGCACGACACGCCGACAGTGGCCCCATTCACTCCCCCAGTCACCTGGGAGTCAGATCAGTTGACCGCATTAGCGCTAAGATCCTCACACAACATCAATAGAGGTCACAGTCTCCACAATCACAGAATTATACACAAATACTGCTAATAACGGAAACATAATACTAATTGGACTGCCTCACGTGGGCGATGGTAATATTCATCTCCAATCATCTTTTTTTTTCAGAGATATCATAATGAGGACAATGTGTAATATTGATCAAGTGATAATTGATCATCCCTTTGTCGTTGTCTCATTAGCAACAACTTTGAATACACGCTTGAGGCTTCCAAGTCTCTGCGTCAGAAGTCAGGCGACGGCACGATGACCTACCTCAACAAGGGCCAGTTCTATCCCATCAGCCTCAGGGAGATCGACAACGGGAAAATGCTCCAGCACCCCATCAGCAAAGTGCGAGTGAGTGCCTTTAGCGTTTTCCACCGGATGGCATGGCCACAAAGTGAATGTCTCCTGTGTAGATGGGTTTGAAATGTGTAGGCTGCCCTGTGTATGTGACTGTGGGATGTGTTGTGTTTCAGAGTGTGGTGATGGTGGTCTTTGGGGAGGACAAGTGCAGAGACGACCAGCTGAAACACTGGAAGTACTGGCACTCCAGACAGCACACGGCCAAGCAAAGATGCATTGACATCGGTAAGGGCCAGACACCAGACTTTTAAATTGTCAACAAGTAATGTCGGGCAACTAGCAAAAAAATGAAGCCAACTGAGCAAACTCATTTAGCTCATTCATTACCATGAAATCCTGAGTGCAAATATGGGTAGGTCCATACAATGCTCCCACACAGCACACAATAGCTTCATGCATGTGACGCTTTGCTTGTTGCCTGTCATTGAAATTAGGGCTCCCTGTTTTAAGAACATACCCAACTCAAAAGATCACCATAGTTCCCTAAATGCCATGTGGTAGACACCAGCTGGTAGTCCTTTCACGTCGATTTACAAACATCAGCTTTTTTTTACTCATGACGTGGAACGGAAGCAAAGGGACAGTTCTGCACCATTTGCTGTTCTGTCCACCTGCAGTGTACAGTACACAGTCCCCCTTCCCCCATCCCAGCCCTCATCCGCACGGCACGGCACGGCACGGCACGGCACTGCCACATGCTGACTCTCAAATGAGCTGGCTTCAGTTGAACTGAAAAATGCATGTTTGTTACAAAATACAGAAGCCATTTCACATGTCCCTTCTTGACCATACATGAATAGAAAATAAGATAAGATAAGATAAGATAAACTTTATTGTCCCTCAAGGGGAAATTTGTCTTGGGCTGTAAAGTGCGTTTACTGTGAACAACAATCACATACATGCAGGACAACAAACACAAACATGCAGGACATGACCCTGATACAGGGAGAAAATAGCCCTTAAAATGTGTCAATGAAGAGTTTGGTTCCATTTTTAATAAATCATGTTATTTAATTGTGTATTTCAGGTAATATCTATACAGTTGCAGTTTTGCTGTTTTGACTCAGTAAAGATTACAGTTACAGTGAAATTACCTGAAAAACAAAATGTTAAAGAATGATTTATGAAAGTTCGTCGAAATGGAGGATATAGTGTTTTAGAACCAAACTCTTCAAATAGTATAATGTAGAAATGTTGTACATTATGAGTGGATGTGTTATGAAGGACAGACAGAAATTATTTGGTGGTTTGGATGGTTTGTTTATTGGTTTGCAGTTCGCAGGCATTTCTGACTGCTTGACCCTGTATAGGGAGAGTATGACCTGAAGTAATCAGTCTCTGCCTGTGTGCACAGGGTTCTGTGTGTGTGTGTGTGTGTGTGTGTGTGTGTGTGTGTGTGTGTGTGTGTGTGTGTGTGTGTGTGTGTGAGAGAGAGAGAGAGAGAGTGTGTGTGTAAAGAGCTTAGCAACCTCTGACAGGGAAAAGTTAAGTTATTGCCTAGTGGCCTGTTGACCAAGGGGTACTATTACCATGTCACACAACTGGGGCTTTGTGAAAGTCAGACAGCGACAGTTTGTCTGTTCATTTCATACATCTCTGACAATGCAAATGTCTCTATTTGGCCAAATCTGAGAGGAACCAGAAATTGCAGTATTGGCAGCCACTCCCACGCCATACTGGTTGTGTGGCGATACGGAAGGCAAGTTCTACCCGTTTAAAAAATGTGGTCTGAGAGGAGATGAAGTTTTGTGTCCATCATATTTTTACTGCTCGTTACACGCCTGTGGAACACTCCACTCTTCCATCTCCATCTGCTCGCATCTGGACATCTTTTCATCTGCTTGTTTCTCATTTCTGTCACCCATCTCTCTCTCTTTCTCTCTCTCTCTCTCTCCACTGTCTTCTTCCTTTGTGGTCCACAGCTGACTACAAGGAGAGTTTCAACACCATCAGCAACATCGAGGAGATCTCCTACAACGCCATTTCCTTCACCTGGGACATTAACGAGGAGGCAAAGGTAAGGCCTCAGGCCCACACACTCACTGACTGGGTAGCCCCCTCTATCTGTCCTACTTTTCATCAATCAAAAAATATACAATAGGATGAAACAAAAGCGAAATGACGTCTGATTCGGGCATGATTGTGTTTTTGGATTGTATGTCATGTATGGATTTGGATTGTATGACATGATGGAATGGAAGCGGTGTCTATAATTTTCCTTCAGTAATTGCTCTGGTGAATGTAATGTCAGGTCAACTGTGACATAGTCTGGGTGTGCATGGGGTTAGCATTTGGGTTAGCATGTCCATCTGCTGAAAAGTTTGTCTCAGTCATACAGTAGTTGCTAGACCAGTGTTGAGGTGCTCTGAACACTGAACAAGGAAGCAAAATGCGTTTCAGTTTATCTTGGCTTTAATCTCTATATATGTGATGTGAGAGAGAGAGAGAGAGAGAGAGAGAGAGAGAGAGAGAGAGAGAGTGTGTGTGTGTTTGTATGTGTGTGGTCTTTTCACACACTTATCACACTCTTCCATCACCACTCGCTACACGAGTACACAGTGGGAATCTTCTGCGTAAGACTCTCTCTGCATGGAAAGATAAAGAATGAGGAAACGTATGGGGAGGGAAGGGGAACAGGGTCTCACAGGCGATGGAATCCTGTCAGCTTAAAACTTGTCTGGTCCGCCTCATGATGCCAATCAGATAACTACACTCTTTTTTTCTCAACCGGTTTGTGTTTCTTCAGCACTTAAAGGATGTTTTTTTTCCGCTCACAAGTAAATCTTCACTCTTAGTATCAGATTGAGCGACTTCATGGCCTCTCTTGGTACATAAAGTTTATAGATGCATAACATGGCGCAGAATCCACTCACAAATACTCATCAACACTTACGTCAACACTTACGGTACATAAAGTTTAGGTATTACATGACACTGACATTAAAGGACATTCATTGTCCATTTATTTGTGCACTCTTGGCCCTCTGCTTTCTCCCATTTCCAGGATGTAGTTCGTTGGATAGCCCTGGAGTCATAGGATGTTCATCCGTGTATATGTATTTTTTTATTAGCTCATGTTGTTTGTCTGTGCTTGAGGTCTGGTGTTAGGTGTCATGGAAAGAGAATGGGATGAGCGTGCAGGTGTCTCGATGAGCGTCGTTCAGGAGAGAACATTATTTTCAGGTGTTTCAACAGTGCCCCCTTGTGGCACCAGTTAAAAAGTTCACTGTTCATTGTTTTGATATGAATGATATGATATGAATAACTTATGATGCTGTTATGCAAATCATATTTTAATATTTTGGACTTCCCTTCAGCAAAGGTTCTGCGTTTAATTTACATATAGTTACCGCTGAGTGCTTAGGGAAGCTTTGCTGAAGCAAAGTCACCTATGTCTTTAGCACCCACTGGAGTACTTAGACTTCACCAGGGGAGGGAGTTCTAGGCCCACACTTATGCTTTGTTAGGTGACTGGGCTTGTAATGCAGTTTGGCCAGTCAGCGCCCCAAGTAATTAAACAAATCCATCTGAAGAGTTTTTACATGTGTGCATTTATGTTTCCTCATCAGTTTATATCAGATATTACTTTCAATCATATATGTATTTAGCTTGTATACAGATATACTGTATACTAATAGTGTTCTGATTCACAGTATTAGGAATTATCACATTATTAACTGATGCTTCAACTCACACCTGAGGTTTTGGTGTTACTGGGGTTAAAAGTTTGCCCTGCCTTAACACATTTTAACAGATTGTAATGCATGTATTTGTGCTGTCATTTTGTGCCATTATCCAATATCTGAATATGATAAAAATCACAGAGATGCACTAAGGACTTTCTTGAGCAGAAAGCAGCATGTATGCTTTAACGTTATTGGTGGGCAGATAAATTATTTTCTCATTCAAGCTCGTACCTCTTTAAGTCTTCACAACATTTAGAGTATGCTGTGTCCTTGCATATGGAAACCCCTCTAGTCAGATTGTCTTGTCCCACTGCCTGACTCACCTCCCTCCCTCACTCCTCCCTCTCTCTCTTTTCTCCCATTCTCTCTCTGTTTCTCTCTCTCTCTTCCCCCTGTTTCATTCTCTCTATCCCTACACAGATCTTCATCTCGGTGAACTGCCTGAGCACAGACTTCTCCTCTCAGAAGGGTGTGAAGGGTCTGCCTCTCAACCTGCAGATCGACACCTACAGCTACAACAACCGCAGCAACAAGCCCATCCACCGTGCCTACTGCCAGATCAAGGTGTTCTGCGACAAGGGAGCAGAGAGGAAGATCCGTGACGAGGAACGTAAGCAGTCGCGTCGGAAGGGCAAGACCACAGATGTCAACACCAACCTGGGCAACTGTGAGTAGCGCAGCCATGACGAACTTGTTGACTGCATCATTGCCTGATTCTGCTCCCATGGTCATAGACTTTAACACTCTGCAATTTCTCTGCTGAGTATTCTCTTCTTTTAAATGCCTTAATATTTACCATCCTTAGTTATAATTACATTTCCATATGCAATTGCCTTTCTTGGTTGTAATTATAACAATATGATTGTCCCACTAAAAATATGCTTATATTATTAGTCCATATTCAGTCATAACTCTTGACTCAATGGATGATCTCTACAGTGTCTTTATGAACAAATGATTTAAAATTTGGGAAAACCAACCAATTGTTATCACTGACATATGTCTGTCTCTCTCTGTCTCACTGAAGATCACTCAGTGGATGTGAAGGTGCCACTGCTACACAAGCGGAGTGACATCACCATCTTCAAGGTGATGGTTGACCTGGAGACGCAGCCTGTCCTCTTCATCCCCGACATCCACTTCTCCAACTTCCAGCGCCATGTGAGTAGCCCGTGTCCCTCCCTCAGGGCACCACACGGTGCATGAGCTGGTCGTGTGGGAGTAGCTTTTCATTCCTAGCTCACAAAAGCCCAAATTTTTTCTCGAAAAACAGTTGTTCCTCTGCGCTTCTGTAATTAACTATCTGGTGTGTCAACGGGAGAAGACGCGGCAGATCGTTGAAACGTTAGTCCCTTATGTTGGCACTTAAAAAAAATAATAAAATAATAATAATAAAAAAATAATAAATAAAATTAAAAAATAAATAAAATAAATACAAAAATTAAATCTGACGTTTATACATCCGGTGTTGTTCCGGTAAAACTGCTCTCTCTCGCCCAAATTGCTTCTCTCGCTGAATCAATTACGTAGTGTCAGATAATGACCTTGTGATACTATTAATGAAATCAGAAAGGAAAACCTACAGTTGTAGTCACTGAATATGACTGGTAATCACTGCGGCAGAGGCAGATTAATGGTATTGGATGTGTTTGTGTGGATGAGTGCTCTTGACACAAGTTATTCTTGGAAACTCAGTTCTATGGCACAGGTCAGTGCCCCTGATATCTGCAGCCTTGTCACACACAAGATGTTTGAATTGATGTGTGATTTGATATTTGCTGTTGCAAAGGTGAACTTAAAAAGTTGCATGGCTGCGAATGTAATGTAGAGCACACAATCCTTAGGCCCCCTGATAAGATAAGGAGCCATATGTGTGGAGTGTGTATGGTACAGGACATGCTCGCACATACCCCTGTCTGAGGCTCCACCCTGGCCTTGGAATTACAATGTCAAATACTCCCATGCTGCGGTGGGCCCTGTGGATATTTGCCTTGGATAGCGTTCCCACACTCTCGCTTTGGGGAGTCAAATAAGGAACATACTGTGTGTGTGTGTGTGTGTGTGTGTGCGTGTGTGTGTGTGTGTGAGAGAGAGAGAGAGAGAGAGAGAGACTGAGAGAGCGAAAGAGGATTGCCCAGGGAGGTCTCTGTTTCTCAGAATCCGATCATCTGTGGCCATGCATCATAAATCTGAATCTGAATGAGGAACATGCACGGTTTTCACCTCTGAGTAACTCCGTCCTGTATGCTTTCCTTCTTCTTATATATCCTGCTCAGTCAGCATCTTATCAGAGTTTAGGCCTCTACACGAGAGGAGCCTCTTGTCTAATGCTGCGTTTGATCACTTTGTGGAGTTCTGTGGGAAGGACCTGAAATCCATAAATAATCATCAGCAGTCTCACTCTCCCCTGGGTGTCTGCTGCACAGCTCAACAGATAACTACTAGTGTGAGTTGTTAAACTGAACAGGGACATTTAAATGAAAACAATTTAAAAGAAAACAATCACGCAAGTATAGGGGATGGTAAGTTTAACATGCCTTATTTCGTATATAGATTGTATTTTCTGTCTGTGAAAGAGATTATTTTATCATGAAACAATAGAACATGACACCAAAATGCCCTTTTGCCCTTTACTAATACATTAGTATGTGTCCATGAAATATTGGAGAGTGCATTCTTTCATGCACAGAAAGAAAATGGATGATTCATGCGCTGAATTGACTGTTGTGCTTTCCAGTTTGTGGAGAAAAGGCTAAATGAACAAATGTAAAAAAAGGCAAAATAAACTGATTTTGTAAATAAAAATTATTCTGTCCACAAAATATATTTCCTAGGCCAACATATTTACTCTGGTGGCACACAAAACAGAATGCACTATATTATGATCATTCCATGCAATCGAATGTTCCTTTTGTCAACTTAATGGTTTTGCCATATTAAAGTAAAGTTTTACTGAAAGTATGCACGAATAGAGCTTTGGTCCAATAAAGAAAGCAGTCCTTCCATGAAAGTTAATGTAGAAAAATGGAGATGTTGATGTTAAAAAGCTAAATTAATTAGGTCCATAGAATATATTACTGAATATATTACTAATGTTAGTGTGATGAACATTTTAGTGCATACGGCAAATTACAGTAAGAAAGGAGAGTGCTGAAGCAGAAATTACTTTGATATATTATTAGTCCGAGAGGGCTCATTCAAGTTTCTGAAATAATTATAATAAAAAAAAATATTATAACATAAAAACAACATTATCAATAACAACAACAACAACAACAACAACAACAGCATGTGACTTTGGTTGGTTTGGTTGGCATGGTTTCAGAAATACTCTGGACTGTAGAGTCATATTAACCCATACCCTGCGACTGTGCCAAATGGTAGGAACAGGATGATCCTTTATTGGGCACGGCGTGTTAGGCTCAAACACGCATAGGTTTATGGCTGAGGTGAGGCGTTATCTGGCTGAACTCTGGTATCCTTGGGAAGGCATGCCAAGCACACTGAGCCTCAGACCACACACACACACATACACAAATACACACACACACTCTCCACACCACAACATGAGCATGAGTGACTCAGTAAGTGTCCACGTTCTCGGCTGTGGACACACTCTGGGTCAGCTTGACCCAAGCTATTTGGTCCACTCCTGTTTTTGTTTTTCCCTGAATGGCCTCAGCATTTCTTAAGTGACTGACTGACACAAAAGCTTGAGCCTGGAATGGAAAATGGAGTCCCCCTAGTCATATGTAAAACTTGCACCAACGTGTGTGTGTGTGTGTGTGTGTGTGTGTGTGTGTGTGTGTGTGTGTGTGCGTGCGTGTGTGTGCAGAACAGAACGTGCAATGTGTTAGAGCGCATGACTCAGCGCTGCATCACCCCGGGGGAGTTTTGCCTCCCCCGCTCCTGATGTCACATGACCTCAACGAGAAAGAGGACAGCAGGGGCCTCAGACCAGGATCACTACTTCCTGCTGGGTGACCCTTAGCCTACTTGCGTGCGGCCCCCATGCATTTTAGCTTGCCAGCCATCGGACATCTGATTTCGAATCTCAAAATAAACTGCGCAGTTGTTTGCTTTTGCAGCAGGTGCCAATGAGAAAACATTTATTTTTGTGCTGCACTCTGGGGGAAAACCTGTTGAACCACAGCAGTTCAGTCACCTCAGTAAGGTTAAAGGGCTCCTTGTATACGGGAATTGACATTTCTCAGTAACAATGAGTTCACGCACAGGACTGACATATCATTTCAATGTTTGACCATTTGATCAATATTATTGCTGGACTTTCCTCCCTCTCCGGCCTTTAGTCCAGATACCTCACTCTCTAACTCTCATATTGGAGTCATATATTTGACTCAAATCACTGAATTTCATGACTCTCAGACTCCTGTTAAACTCATGCCTTACCCTTTGCCTGTGTTTGTATTCCCCTGTAGCCCTTCTCATCTGAAGATGCAGAAGATAGGTAAGTTGACACACACACACACACACACACACACACACACACACACACACACACACACACACTCACACACACTATTTAGACCATTAATGTGTCCTCGTACACTGAGCGAGTTTCCTAGAAACAGGCATGTGTTTGTGTAGCAGTTAATGATGCTAGAACGACTGCCTCCTTTCTCTGGGGACAGGCACTTTCTAAGACACTCTGCTCATGTGATGTCGTATTTCCACTCACAGCGCGGGGATGAAAAGGTTAGCCTATGGCAACGAGGACGAGTACGCAACGCCGGCCCATAAGATGCCCAGGATGGACGAACCTAAGAAAGGTATAGGAACAGTGTTGCACTGATGACCTCATAGTTGTTTATGTCATGATCCATTGCCTGTTTGCCCCACCTTAGGCTAGTGATATACTGGGAGTGGGTGAGCGGGTGAGCAGGAAAGAGGGAGGGGTAGTGTGTGTGTGTGTGTGTGTGTGTGTGTGTGTGTGTGTCGCTCCGGCTGGCTGCTTGCACTGCACCATCCCCCAGACTACCTTGCGGGAGGAGACCTTTTGTGCTTCCTAGTATCCATGGCCACAGATTATAGCACGTGCAGCTCACCTACCTCCTCCCCCGGTCCCTTCAGTGCACACACACACACACACACACACACACACACACACACACACACACACACACACACACACACACACACCCCTCCCCCCTCACTCAAAACAAACACATAGCTCATCTTCTCTTATATACTGCCTGACCTCTCCTTCACAGTACCACCTTGTATTCAGACTTAACACACTCAAGTTTCGTCCAACTTTCACCTGAAGTGATGACCAAGGGTTCCATATAAACCTTTACACCATCCCCCCACATACACATGCACTGCCACACAATCACAAAGACAAAGACAAACAAATGCCACACAAACACACACACACACACACACAGACACTGCCACAAAGAAACACAAGCACATACACACATACACACTCTCTCTCTCTCTCTTTCTCTCTCTCACTCACTCACTCACTCACTTACTCACTCACTCACACAAACACACCAACTGAAACAATGAAAAGTGTTTGACAAAGACAGTGGCCATCCAGTCACAACAGGAAGTGCCAACAGCAGTCGGTGACATGAGGCCACGACTCCAGTCCACACCCTGCACCCCCCACCTCACCTCTCGTGAATATTTGCCTATTGGCTGTGGATCAGAGCTGCCTGGCGCCCGTGTTTGTCCGGGCTGCCTGCCAAAGACAACAGCCCCGGAGGCCTCCGCTGGGCCCTGGGCAGGCAGGCAGGGCAATGCAGGGGAGCAGCATGTGTGTAATCTTTGGCCCTGGGTGACACGTTACCCTGCCTGTGCGCACCCCCCCCCCCCCATCCCTCTTGTGCATGTTAAGCGGCCGCTGCTGCTGCCTCAGCTGCCTGGAGGTTAGGGACAGAAAGCAAGGCGACGAGGACTTGTGGTCCCGGGCCAGTCCCTCATCAGAGACAGAGACAGAGAGAGGGAGAGGGAGAAAGAGAGAGATGTTGGGTTCTATGTGCTCAGAGTCAGGGATACTGGTGGCTTCTTCAAAGTGGTTCCTTAGAAAAAGAAGCCCACATAAAAGGCGCCATTTTGCACTAAAAAAGATGACATTTAAGGCTGAGGTTTACAGAATGTGATGTTTTTGTATTTGGTTTCATACTCTTAAGTCTCACCACATCTCACCCACTCTCTCTCTCTCTCTCTCCTCTCTCCCCCTCAGTGCTGCTGTACGTGCGCAAGGAGACGGAGGAGGTGTTTGACGCCCTCATGCTGAAAACTCCCACACTCAAGGGCCTGGTTGAGGCCGTAAGTACTCGCCATAAACACAAACAGAACACAAACTTCGAGCAGACAGTATGTGACTGACTAAGAGACACAGTGCTGCCGAACGTGTCCAAAACAAGCACACACTCTAACTGAATTGAATCATTAAGGGAATTGGATCTGGCACTCCGGTGCTCCTTGTGATCATATTCTCAAGTGTTTTTGATTCGTTGAAATGCATTCCGTCCTGGTGGGGTGGACTAAGACACACAAATAGATGGAGAGAGTGAAAGAAAAGGAGAGAGAGAGAGAGAGAGAGAGGAAGAAAGAAAGACGAATGCCTAGGGGGGGGGGGGGCCTGTATTCTAAGTATGTGACATGGCCAGTCTGGGTGGCCTTGTTTTTGATGCTTGAGAGGAGCACAGCCTGCACTGCCAGGAGTGCAGTTCACCACAGACAGACCCAACACTTGGCCCTGATCCTAATTCAGCTCAGTATCTGAGAGAGAGAGAGAGAGAGAGAGAGAGAGAGAGAGAGAGAGAGAGAGAGAGAGAGAGAGAGAGAAGAGAAGTAAAGCACATAGACACGTGCCACTCTCAGAAAGAGAGAGAGGGAGCGAGAGGGGAAGGAGGGAGAGAGACCTTCTATAATGCTGTTTTATGCAATATGGGGGGGGGGGTCAAGCTCTGAGATGGGCAGGGGGTGCTCTTAGGGGCCTGGTCTTGTCCAGTCGGTGAATACAACAGCAGCCAGACCACAGCAGGGGAAAGCCGAAACCCAAAAAGAGCTCGGCGTGGGTCCTTAACGGCCCCCCGAAAACAGCCCAAATTGGCTCTGACAGCACTGTCAACTAGCCTCCGGGGCAAGGATGTGTTGATCGGTGACAGTTCCCAGGAAGAGTCCCACTCGCCGGGGTAAAGACCTCCTGGGGGTGTTCCCATCCCAGCCTCCGCAGTGGGTGATAAACGCAGCGCTGACAAACCCAAGATCCCGCCCAGTGAAAGAATGGCAGGCATGGAGTGGCTATTTGTAGGGGAGTATGTGTCTACAGTATGGCACCACATACATAGTAGTGCCAGGCCATAGGCAGTATCATGGCCATAGGCAGTATCATGCAGTTGATTTGTCTCAAGGTCTCAAATTGTAGGTTTTTTATTAACTAAAAGACTTGTGCTTGTTTTCAATACCTTCTGTTATAACAATTACTGTATTTGTTTTTCCAGATATCAGAAAAATATGAAGTTCCCTTTGAGAAGATAGGGAAAGTCTACAAGAAATGCAAAAAGGGGTACGCTGCTTCAACACATTGTGACGTCTCAATGCCCCAATCAGTTTCATTGTTCATTATACATTGTTTTAGTGCTCCAAGTCTGCGTAGAATTTGCATCTGATGAATCCTACCTGTGTCCAACTTTCCAGGATCCTGGTGAACATGGACGACAACATCATCAAACACTACTCGAATGAGGACACCTTCCAGATCGAGATGGAGGAGATCGGAGGGGTGTTCAAGCTCACGCTGACAGAAATCTAACGTCCGAACGCCTTCATGCGCTTCCTTCAGTATGGAGGCTGCTGGTTTACACATAGCGGGCCCCTCAGTGTGTCTGATGTATGATTCTGCACTGTCCTCTGCTGCCTGAGGAACTACATGGCTCTCAGGATTCCTTATTGATTCCCTTGTTTCTGGAGGGACCTAAGTCTTGTCTGAGCCTTTCTGAGGTGCGCTAATGCAAGTGGTCTCAAAGCTTTAACAAGGGCTACCACTGATGCAAAGAAATGGGAAACCGGACCTTTATGCTAGGGGTGGGGGGAGGGGTGTTGGGAGGCAATATTGGCTTTTGTAATATGGCAAATTGTCTGCAAGGAAAAGGGGGGGGGGGGGGGGGGGTGTAACTGCTTTTAATGTCTAATGCCTGGATAAGCCCTATACTTTACTATTATTGTTCCCCTTTGAAAACTAGAGCACTGAAGATCTTTGTCTTTTTACGAGATGATTGCAAGTATAAATGAGGTTGGGAAAACACTGGTCAAGCTGTAAATAGGGGAGACAGAGCGTCCCTTTTGGCTCACTGTATTATATGCAACATGTGGCAGTATTTAGCATGTACCGTAAACTATTTCTCAGTGTATCTTAAGTTTCACCATTCTAGGTATGGATGTGTGTATATGTGCGTGTGTGTGTACATATATGTGTGTGTGTGTGTGTGTTGTGTTGGTGAGGCACAGGAAAATATTTACATAATCAGTCGAGCAAATGACCAACATTGTCTGTAAAAAGTATTAATATGCTAAATCTATACCCTTCTATACCTCACCTTATCCCACATCCATTGAGTTCTGTCTAGTTCATTAGCACTAAGTGCAATATGTGTATTTCCAACACATCTACAATTAGATTAGTACTCAGATAAGTCCTGAGTCACTTTTGTAACACAATATTCTCCTTATCCAATGTTAAAAAGCCAGTCTTTTAAATGCTGGTTTTTCCCCCAAGCCATTCTTCAGTTCCCGTTTTGTATGAAAGTACTTACTCAGCTGATGTGTATATATTTATTAATAAATAGGAAAGGGTTCTTTTACATGGTGTGTCAAAAATGTTTATTGTCATTATGAGATGTTGTTTGTTTTGTTTTGTTTGTTTTTTGTGTTTTTTATATGACATGAATCCTGCTGTATTTATGCCAAGATATTTTTAATATAAAGTTCCAGGGTGTTTAAGTGTCTTTTTCGGTCCTTTAAAAGGAGACTTCCCTATGTATCTCAGTTACCCACTGCATATCTAAACCACTCCTGAATAAAAGCAGCACTAGCTGTGTGTGTGTGTCATAGCCAATGTGATGTCTTTTGTGGTCAGCGTGTTGAGCTGTAGGAGTAGTCATCCTGGGAGCAGCGTGATGCTTCAGACGTAGACGTCCAGCAGCCCATCTGTCTGGCCAGAGGCCCAGAACCGCACAGACACACACACACACACACACAGGAAACAGGCCGACAGACAGGCAAACAGACGCAGACCACACCACACCACTGTCCTCAGATATCCCCAAAAGCCCCCCCCCCCCCCCCCCCCCTCCCGCGCACTCTCTCTGTCTTGCTTGCTCAGCACACGTTGCCAAACATCGACTCTGCTTCTCTCTCTCTTCTTTCCTTCTGGATTATGAAGAGGAAGAGGAAGAATAGGAAGAGTTACTGACGGCCGTCTTTTTCTGCATCTTCTCAATGGCGGCGACCAACCCAGCACCTATCACACCCCGACCGGCTGTTTGAAACCAGTCCCCAACCATGCGCTCGCCGTAACACCAATACCCTCAACTCTCTGACAACCAACTGATAAGATAACAAGGCCCTGCAATGCTGACAAGCTGTCCACGCACTCCTCTGCCAGGAAACCCGTGGGGACGACTGGCGAAGGCAATCTGGCTTTTGGGGGCGTGGAGGGAGATGAGGCTGAGGGAGCCACAGGAGCCTGCATGCACCAGAGATAACAAAAAAAAAAGAGGAACGAGAAGAGCTGGTTAGTCTTTAACCATCCAGCTAAGCAAGCAGCTCTCAGTAGTGGGTAGAGGAGGGAGAGTCAACCATCTGCTCACTATTTCCTCTGCCTGAGTCATCCAGCCTCTCCTGTTTACTGCTCTTTACAGTCAAATTTCTCTGTCCCTCACTCCCCCCCCCCCCCCCGCACACACACACACTCCTCTTCTTCGTAAGGCAGCCCGAGTCATCAGAATGTTACTCAGGCCAAAAGCAACCCGGCCCTGACTCACTTGCCGTGAGCCGTCAAGCTTGACATTCGGGCAAAGTGTCAGTCACTGAGAGTCTTCACAGGCCCCAGGGCCCATCTCTTTTCTTAGCTTCTGCCCTGTGCCCTCTACCTCAACCCTACCTCTACCTCTACCTCACACACACACAAGTGCCCTGGCCTAGATTCCCAGCAACAGACGAGGTCCCATGGCTTTTCAGGTCAATGTCAAGTTTATGTCAGAGCTTGTCAGTTTTTTTTTTTTTTTTCAGTTTACCTCCCGTCTTATCACTGTTGACAAAATCCCTGAAAGGAAACTCATGCAGGACAGGTAAGCGGTACAGACCTTGTGTTTTGGAACAGGTGCTGTATCATTGTGGGAAACTCCAAGGTGTTTGACTGAATCATGTTTCTTTGTTCTCTTACCGTACATTCTGTCTTCTCTTAGAAAAATAGGTCAAAGGGAGTTAAGGTTAAGGTGTGTTTGTGTGCGCACACGCTGGTATTTCGCTGGTGACATATAATGTATCCTGGCAGCGCTTTTACCAACCGATTTATGTAACGACATCTTTTCAACAACAAACAAGGAATGTTTGCCGATGAGTTCATGTGTGAGTGGCAAAGTCTCAAAGGTCATGTCATGGAATCCATCCGGGCTCAAGTTGTTGGTAAAATGGTTTGTTAGTGCTTGGAGTTTATGGCATCCAAAACTGGATCAGACAAGCGCAGGACCACACCAAAGCCAAGCATTTGCACCTGGGCTCAAAATACTGCACTGATATGCCTTCACAGAATAATATGAAAACCAGGCAGTTCTTGGGAAAACATTGTTCTTTTTATTATGTATTTATTCTTGTTTACTCGAGTCTGTCCGCGGTGTAAGTGCTGCACGCTGGCATGGCATGTCCCGGGGAGTAAGGGCGGGAAACGTCCTGGTGCCATTGCTAACGTCGGCCCTGCTGCCACATGACTCATGCGGACCTGGCCGCGTTACAAACAGAGTCACACCCCTGCACTCTCTCTCCCCCGCCGAGCAGATACCAAGGCTAGATTATTGGTCTGAAAGTCTGCTCGCCCACGCCTACATTCTATGGACTCTGACTGGCTCAAGCGTTTAGTGATAGGAAAATAGACTCCGATTTAAGTTACTTCTATCTTAAGAAAATATAGAAATGAACTGATAGTAAAATGAAACAGGAAATCTCTGGGGAAAATCTGTCTCTCTGACTATGGCCCTGAATCACGATAGAGCGAGTGTGTGTGTGTGTGTGCGTGCGTACATATGTGCATGTGTGTGGTGGGGGTACCCCTTATCTGGTGAAGGGCAGAGGTAGGGGCTGGGTGAGCTATATTTGAACGGGGGTATATGTGTTACTGAAAGGCCTCACTGCTGAGTCTGTTACCCCGAGGTCTAATTGGCCCTGGGCCTGCTCCTAATTCATATGAATCCTGCCCGATGCCGGGAGTCTATTTATAGTATAGGCTACAATCCCTTACATGTCATGCATGACTTCATCTGTCTCTGAATGGGGGCTCGTCCAGTAATCCATACATGGGAAAAGATCCATAGATTCTTTACTTGGCTTACAAAACAAATGGTAACCCAAAAATTAAGTTTATTAAAAGTGAATAAACTGAAAATTAGGGTAGCACTCACTCAAGCCCACGGCAGTCATTCTAATAGAGTCTTACGCAATAACATGGGTCTCTTATTGTCTTTAGTAGCCTGACCTGGGTGTCGGTGACATCAATGTGACCATGATTAGATTCAGTGGTGGAATGTAACGAAGTACAAATACTTTGTTACTGTACTTAAGTACATTTTCCACGTATTTGTACTTTACTTAAGTAAAATTTATAGTGCATACTTTTGACTTTTACTTCGTTACATTTTACAGCAATTATCTGTACTTTTACTCCGCTACATTTCTACAACACCATCGTTCCTTTTTACGATACAGTTTATGATCAGTTTTTTTTTTCTCTCTGACAAACACGTTTGTTTTACCGGGGGGTTGCTACCAAAGATTCTGGAGCGCTACGTGCATTCTTAGAAACATAAGCTTCTAGTCTAGACCAGGCAAAGCGTGAGCTTGTAGCCATCTGCATTCGGTAGGCTATATTCACTAGTGGTGTGCGATACTGTAAAATTTGGTTTCGATCCGATATCCATTAAATATAAGGCCAGTATTGCCGATACCGATACCAATACTGATATTTGTAACTAAAAGCAGTTTATATACTTTTATGTAGGGGCCGAACAGTGTGTTATGATTTATGACGTGAATAAAACATCAATATGCTAATGACTTCCACTGTTAATAATTTACAAACATTTCAGCAACGAAACATTGCAAAGCGGGCATGCAAGATGTGAAAGGAATGGTTTGCTTGACTGTAGGCTAGCCCTTGGTGAAACAGGAACAATGCATTTTGAACAAATTGAGAGATATTGGAAGTGAACTGAAATTGAAGTATCGATCCCATCACGCTGGTATCGATCCGATACCAATACCAATGTTGGTACCCCTAATATTCACCAGACCCATGGCTACACTGTACATGCAACTGTGTTCTGTGCCTTTCTCTGTCTGTTATCTGCAGCGTTAGGGCCTCCTCTCCGATGAGATTGCTATCCGCGGATCAGCGAAGTTACAGGCTATGCCCATGCTTCTGTCACACGTCTGATCATTTGCGGCACAAATGAATGGTAGACTATTAATGAACCGGTGGCCGGAAAAAACGTAACATTTTCCAGATTAGGAAATATTCCTTAATTGTGTGTGATTAAATAAAGATGCATAGCCTACAATTGGGGGGGAGTAACGTGAGCGCTCATTCAATGTCTATGCGTCTGCGCAAGTGAAACTGAACTTAATCATAAAGACACCTTTCTCAGCAACTTTTCTGTTCAATCAGCATAATTGGCATTACGATCCACCCGACGTTTCCCTTGTCTACCCCATTAAACTTCAGGCTCTCGTGTTTTGCTGAATGATATTACTCAGCAGATCACCCTAGTAGATAACCAGAATTACAGTCTCTAGAATTGTAGGTCAGAATGTAAACTGGGCCACAGATGGTAAGCACAATTGCATTAACTTAAAACTATCTAGTCGAGTATAACCTAAAACTAGCTTAATTAAAATGCCACAGCCCATACTGATTTTTCCTTTTAGAATATAGATATTAAGAGAATAAATCATTATGCAAATACTTTTACTTTTAATACTTAAAGTACATTTAAAAGCAGGTACTTTTTACTTTTACTTAAGTAGGGTTGTCATTGTGGTACTTTTACTTTTACTAAAGTAAATATTTCTCTGTGTATTTGTACTTTTACTTAAGTACTGAGGTTCAGTACTTCCTCCACCACTGATTAGATTACCTTGATTCATAACAATGATTTACACATGAGTTACGTGTTTTACCTTCAATCAGTTATGGGAAGATTGATAACAAAACCTTGATAACATACATAACATGGCTAATTAATTCACTACCTTTATTGTAATTGGTGAGTGCAGTTTAGACTACTTCCTGCTTTAAAAATGCAATCTATTAACCCTCTAGGCGCCAAGGGTTACTTTAGTCGACAAGATGCGGTACTGAATAAAACGGCCGATTTAGTCAAATAGGGTGTCCTATTTCGTTCGACCTCCACTCCACTAGATGGCAGACATGTCATACGTCATCCCGAGTCGAAAAAAGGGCAGGCTTTAAACAAAACTTTCTAGCTACAGCGCATTGAATCAGTGCGTGAAATACCGGAGCTAGTGTGCGTGTGAGCCACTTTGTCAGAGCGATATTGTCAACGTCAGCGAGTATTTGCATTAGATTATCGTCTAATGGCATCAAAAAAGTTTACCCGAAATGAAGTGTTGGGTCTTCTATTTGCGGACCCTGATTCTAAAGGGGAATATCTGCCTTCAGAAAATGACGGTGATTCGTTTAGTGAGGCTTCAGATGCATCCCTGCCTTGCAATGATGCAGCTGGACAAAGTGAGAGTTTACTCCATAGTTTAGCTTACACCAAGCACAAACGTTGAATCGTTTGCCCAATGTCACTGGTGGGAATAATGTTTCACGGGTTCGGAGTGTTCATCGGGAAGTTAGCATGGTGTTAGTGGTGTGGCGAACAAGGCTGGAGGTAGTCTAATGTCCATAGCGCTAGCTTCTGTCTTCTGAATGTGTGCCTCTCCGCAATCGCGGCGACAGTAACGTGGTGGAGCCTTTGTCTAATGCCACTGGGTATGTTAGACGAGGTCGAAGTGCTCATAGGACAGTTAGGGGGGAACGTAGAGGCAGTGTGGGGAGTCGCAATGAGAATGACGGTAGGCCTAGTCCAAGCTGCGCAAATTCTCTCCACTCGACACGAGCGCAAGGCAAATCTGGCCATGCAGCTCGCAACAGGAGCAAAGGTGGTGACACGGGGCAGGAGAGCCATTAGGCCATGCATAGTCTATCACAAGATGATGGGAATGCCGGCCCTGTATGGATAGGATATGGATAGTCATTATCTCTACAGCAAAAGGCCTGCTACATAAAAAAAAAAAATTGTCAGCCATTTATTAGTAATGATTTACACTGTTGATTATCTATTTCCCTGACCATTTAGGACATATATGTGTTCTTTTTTGTGTGTTCATGTCCTTGTGATGTGTGTGTCTTTGTCAGCTAAGAAAAAAACAACAACAAAAAACATCAACAAAAACAACAAAAAGAAAACAAATACTAACATTGTTTCTTGTCTTGTCTCGTCATTTCACTCCTGATCTGTGCCTTGCCGTGGCAAGTGAGCTTTTGAACTAAACAGGTCTTGTCTACTTGTGTTTGTGTGTCATCTGAATAATATATATGTGCCCCATACATGGAATCAGAGTGCCTACTGTATGTAGTAAATGGAAAATCTCTACAGCAAAAGGTGCCTACCGCTACATGCATTTGGTTTGTTTCTACCATTTATTAGTAATGATTAACATAGTTTGTTTACTACTTAGTATTTACCTGAGCATTCAGTATTGTGCAATATAGCATACAGAAGGTGAGGGACATTTTGGGGGGAAAGAAGTGGTGCATTTTATCATTCAAACATGCGACTTTTCATGAAAATTCTATAATCCAAGATGGCCGCCACCATATGACGTCATAATATGCAAATTAGATATAAACATTTAATCCCTACATAAACTTTGGGTCATCCTTAATATTTCTCTAATTTACAGAAAGTCTCTATCTCTTATCACTTTTAAGATATAGCCTTTTGAAATGAAGATGTCAAAATCGAACGTTTTGAAAAAAAAACCTCTGGCGCCTAAAGGGTTAATATTCATAATACACTTTCAATTGAGATTATTTTCTTTGTTGGTAGCTTTAGTCTCTTTCCAAAATAACAGCTTAAACTTCCCCAGGAAGCAGTAAGTTCAGTTACACACTGCAATCTATTATGAATGTCTGTCTCTCTATATCCTTGGGCCATCAAACATTTTTATCAGCTGTAGTGACACATCCAGTCCTACAGTTTATTGGAACATGACAGTAATTTGCATGGTAAACATCAGTTCCCATTTTGTCTATTGTCTAGACTGTGTAAAATAAGACATTATTCTGATTCCCCTTAGACAGCCTATGGTCTATGTGCTCTTTGCCAGATTGAGAATTTTATTTACTTCAGAAGTACATTACAGTACGACCTAATGACATGGCCTCAAAGTATCTTTAGTTGGCTTCAAGCTTCAAGTATGAGACTCTAAGAGTCTTTATCCTGCATACCCACATTATTTATAATTGCTATATAAAGTTACTCTCCAAATGTGGAGAAATGTGGTTAAGTACAAGGTTAAATGCTGTTTTACCGAGGAGAATTAAATGCCATTTAACCGATGTAGGATTAATGTGTGCCATCAATCAGCAGCATTCACTTTGCATGAGCACACTTCCTAGTTTCCCTTTCTCTTCTTTGTGAGTATCCTGCCTCCAGTTGCTCTGCTGAATGCCTGTAAATAAAATAGTTTATTCAAGGTACAGACACATTGGGGGGAAAAACTGGTCACAGCTGTCATTTCTGCAATTATGAACTTTGTTCTTGTATGCTATGTTTGTAACATAGACACAGGCACAACAACACAAAACATCTCTCACTGGAAACAAAGCCTGGCACTCGCATTCTGCAACATGTTGTTCTATGTAGGGGATCTTCACCTATCACCCTAATCACAAGATGGTTTGGATCAGGTTCCAGGGCATGGTGACCATTACCCACAGATGGATTATCAGGACCACAAAAGGTGTGGAGAAATAGGTGATATTAATAGAGATTCATTCATTCACCCATGTCTCTGTAAGATCTAAATCTAGATGTGTCACTCTGGAAGAGATTGTGTGCATTGTGATAGGGTGCAATGGAGATGTAGTCTACCATATAACTTGGCTGTTAATGCATACATTTCAGATGAGCTAAAAAAAAACCCTGTTAATCATTCACAACAGTTATAATCAATTGCAATTGATATGGAATCAACTGTGTTTAAACAAAGGAGCTAAAGCACAACATTACATGCAATGAAAACAAAAGCCCAGGGAGTGACTGCTAGTTGTGCAATGCTTGCATTTGTGTTTTCAAACATAATGGCTGCTGACGTTTATCAGCTGTCCTTCAGCTAGACCATAAACCTTTAGGTAAGTGGCCATTCAAGGTTGGGGGTCAGGCAGTATTAGAAGATTTGTGTAAGCGAAAGTTATGGGAGGTGATGGAAAGTTTGTCCTGACTTATCTGCCCTTTCACCTACATGTCAGGTCCCTGTAGCACTTCAAGTAGTGAATGCTCCACAGTCTCATTTAAGCTCTTTTGACAACCAATTCCAAAGCCTAAAGGACTTTGCATAACTTATATTTATGGGTTAAGACACCACACAACATATATTTTGCCTCTAGTCACAAGACTGACTGTTTGCCAAGGAAAAATGAGTGAATCTGAATTAAAATGTGTGAGCATGGTAAATTTAACCACACTTTGTGAGAAGAGTGAAAGGTTCATGGTGAACCATGTTGCATGTATATCTGAAATTATGTTACTGCTGCACTCAAAAACTCAGGAGTATGTCAGAATGCCTAAGTGCACTCACATTCAGCATAATCAAATACTCCCAAGAAGAAACTAAACTTAATGTAGATTATCTCCCCTACATTGTGATACAGTAACATAGTAATACAGCAACCTAAAATATATAGGCTACTGGGTCCCAGAATAGAGTTGAAAAAAGGATGCTAGTGTGCTCTTTTTTGGAACATATGACATGGGAGAGGTGGCCAAAGAAATCTTAGGAGGCTAGTATATTTATGTCTGCCGGGGGGGGGGGGGGGGGCCAACTCACCCAAATTCCCTGACCCTTCCTGGAGTTCCTGACAAGAGGAGCTGTCTGTGCCAAAGAGGGGGGATTGAAGAGGAGGAAGTGAACAACATAACCTTTCCTCTAGTTCCTTTGCCTGTCCACGGTCTGTCCCACTGATACCACCAGCATGTCTCCTCTTTCCTGGCCTCGCTCATGTTGCCCTGCATGCCATTACACAACCACACTCTGCTTTGAGTTAAGTGAGTCTTGTAAAGGACTCCATGGTCTTTCAAGTCTTGAAAGTTCCATGGCAATGTAATGGAGGTGAGGTGTTGGCTATTGATCCGTTATCCAAACTGGTGTAGTTGTAGATCATATTAGCTAATTGGAATGATTTAAGGTTCCTATGATGAACACCATGACACAAAAGACCCTCTCTCACGGGCCATGTCACACACGTTTCAAGAGATGTAGCCAATCTGTTACGCAAATGATTAGGAACTCACCCACCTTCTTTCCACGGTTGAGACAGGCCTGGTAATTGCTCTTGACATTAACACTAGCCTTAACCAATAATTTATTGACAATGCAAGAGGACTGGAAAGTCTACGATGAGTGATGCAAGACTGATGTCTGACATTAAAAAAAAAACTTCTGCAACAGATAAATGTGCCCACAGACCTTTAAGGAAAATGGAAATGGAATTTATGGCAAGCCAAAGTAGGCTATGCGCTAAACATGAATTGAATCTGGAGCAACCTAGCGTTAAACAAACACATGTCCTCTTACCATTATTGATAGTAGGCCTAGGCTACTAAAGAATCCAAATCACCATGTTTTTATTGTGGAAAGCTGCTTTGTCTGACAAAAGCAGTGATGTTCTTAAGACCGTATGTGGGCAGCTCTTTCCTGTTGAAGTTGGCCAGACACACTTCGACGTTATTCACTATTATCCTCGTTCAGGGCTACGACCTTTCGCCTAGTTTTCATGCTAGCGGTTCATCGAGTTTACGGTGACACTGTTGACTCCCCCACAACGCCCACCAACAGCCACGCACCCCTATTTCCTCCAATCGCCCCGTTGTCATGCACTGATCACGCGTTGCCTTGCATGCCATTGGTCAAGGTCTCATACACATTTGTTTTTCATTGGTAGCATGTTGCCACCCGCCAGTGTGTTGTGAATTTTGTTTTCTTTTTTCCCTTCACTTGTTTCACTCAGCTGAGGCTGGACCTTGCTGGTAGAGACGAAGTGGATTCCGGCTGCAGTTCTCTCAAAGCGGGCGCTCTGCCTCTTTGTTTCATTGTATCACGCTGAAAGAAACCTTGTCACATTTTTTTCCGATTCAACAACGCCTTAAGGAAATACATTTCAACAGAATGGAGATTTCATGCCGGCGGGTAAGACTAAATCGACTTATTCGCATTTTGACTTTTGTCTGTTGGCTTTTCTGTCTATAAAACTAAAATGTAGAAGCTAATCAGTTTGTTCTTGTTTGCGTTTTAAAGCAAAAATTGTAGCCTAGATTAAACGCCAATTCATTTTTTAGAATGAAATGAATTGACAGGTTGATTATTATAGTTTTTGAGTTGTTTATTTTTCACAACCATACATTTAGATTAGGCTACATAAGGCCTACTAAAAAAATGGTCATTTATTTCAGCGTTGACACTGGCATTGTATTTATAACGTTGCTTTGATGTTGGATGTAGTTTTTAATGACCTGTTCTATAACCTGTTAACTACAATAGCAGTGTGTTTATAGGTACTCTCTTCCTGTAATAATTATTGCATCAACTGCTATATCAGAGCCTTCATTCGAATTCATGTCAAATTTCCATTTACAGTAGGCTACAGCATACAACCTGTGTTCATGGACTGAATATATGCCTGCCGCCCCCCCCACGGCTATGATAATGCTGTCAGACGGTCTCACATGGCTTATAAGAAAGCGTTATTGTTTACGTAGCATCAGAGAATGTGAGATGCCATGCTTTGTGCAATGCTCTAACCACATCCACGAGTGGTACATCCTGAAAGGGCCTTCCTCTTTACTTATAACCTGATTCTACAAGCAGGCGTTCAATGGACTAAGCATAGGACTAAAATGCCATCACCAAACTACTCACACCTGACTGTTATTAAGGACATGTTCAAGCATTTTCAACAGTCATTTTGACGTGTAGGATTTGGTTCTTTGTTCCTCAGGGAGATCGAGTGGAGCACTGTGCTGTGTTCCAGGACAGAAGAAGAAAGGACAGTGAGCATTCCTCCTGCAGCAATCTGGAATATAACGACCTGGAGGCTGCCGAGGCCCTGGTGTGCATGAGTGGCTGGGGTCAAGTGCCCTCCAGCTCCAGCACCTTTAGGCCTCGGCCCCTCACCCCTGCCTCTGACTCCTGCGATTTGCTGCCCCAACCTGACCACCCAGAGACCCCTAAGGACTTCATTTCCCTTTCCTCACTGGTAAGGACCCACCCCCTCTTGGGCATCCATCGTGTATGATGAGCTTGGAACATCTGTGCTTTGTTCCATCACGTCCTTATCAACCTCACATGGACAGTGGGGAAGAAGGGGGGGGGGCTTATCATAACCTGAATTGTTTGCTGAAAACCCTGGGATGGCTTTATGGTAGTCAGAACAGGTGGCAGTTTACTGATAAGTGTGATAGTGTGAACTTCAGCCAGGCCTTCCACCTCTACAGCAGCGATTACTTGATAGACAGTAAAGCTACCAGATAGGGAAGGGTTCACCTGGAGCATGAAGACAGTTTTATGCTGGTCTTGTGATTGCTGTGCTGTATGATTGCAAGGTTTTCTATGTTTGGGAAAATCTGTTATTTTTTTTATCTGGTTCAGCTTATACAGATGCTAACTGTTTCTTCCTCACTCTTGCCTTCCAGTGTATGACTCCACCTCACAGTCCCAGTTTCACAGAGACCTCTGTCACAACTGCCACGCTCACAATGAGCAGGTCTTGTTCCAGCCTATCTCACTGCCCACAAGCTCTCCGACTGGGCACAGGCCCCATTCCGCAGACCTCCTGCAGCAGAATGTCAACAGAAACAGCCAGCGGTGTGCCGTGCAGAGCCATGGCGACCAGTGTCATCCGCCACACGGCGGACAGTTCACCGTGCCGGCACATTCCACCGGCTGGGACTCCGCGGCAGCAGTATCAGCTGATAAAGACTGAGGAGCAGACACCAGAACGCTACCACACAACCCCACCAACCCTGACACCAGTAGTCCCCTCTCCCTGCAAGACCGAGGCCCCTTGTAACACTCTCCCCGCCAGTGAAAAGCCCCCCTGTCCACAGACCCCTCAGTCGCCGCCCCCCACTCCCAGTCCTCCAATCATATGCCAGACATTCCCCATGAACAGCCAACCGGGTATGATCTCAGCCCTGATCCAGAGCCCCTCCCTGAGGCCCTGTCCAGGAGTAAAGTCCATCCTGCCTCAGCCGGTGCTGGTGGGCACCACAATGCCTCAGGGAGCGGTGTTCTTTGTGTTGCCCCAGACATCCATCTCGCAGGCCCCCCAGTGCCCGCAGCAGTCGGTCATGATGGGAAACACTAAGCTGCTACCTCTTGCCCCGGCGCCCGTCTACATGCCCTCCGGGCAGAGCCACACGGTGCAGGCGGACTTCTCCCGCAGGCGCAACTACATCTGCAACTTCCCCGGCTGCCTCAAGACCTACTTCAAGAGCTCCCACCTGAAAGCACACCTCAGAACACACACAGGTACGCAGCATCTTTAGCATCTTAGCTTCATACAGAGGTAGGGCCTTGTAATGAATCCAGTGACTATTAGAAGTGCATATTTTATATATGCACTTATATATATTCATATATATTTATATTACTTTTGTTTACTCCACAGTAGTTTATACCCTTAGCAATATCCTTTGTCTTCCTATTGCATACTCCTAAGTAGTTTATACCTTAGCGATAAAGTAAACATTACATCAGGTTAAAACCCAGCCATCTCATGTTTGTCTTCTCTTGGTTCTTCACAGGGGAGAAACCTTTCAGCTGTAGCTGGGACGGCTGCGACAAGAAGTTTGCCCGCTCCGATGAGCTCTCGCGCCACCGCCGCACGCACACAGGCGAGAAGAAGTTTGTCTGTCCTGTGTGCGACCGGCGCTTCATGCGCAGTGATCACCTGACCAAACATGCACGCCGTCACATGACCACCAAGAAGATACCCTCCTGGCAGGCCGAGGTGCGCAACCTGAACAAGATTGCCGCCGCCAAGTCCACCTCCCCTCCAGGCCCCTCCCTCCCTATTAGCATGCTCATTTCTGCCTCGAACTGAACTCGGTGATGTGACAACAAAAACATAAATGATAGAGATGTTGACCTCTCACTAACAAAACAAAACATATCTGGGAGCTGCATATAGAAGCACAAGGCTCGCAAGCCTGCTATGGACACACCCAAACAAACAGAACATGCACTGGACTCTCTCCTGTTTGTTTCTGTGGCCTGCGCTGTCATTTTCTCTTGCTCACATGTAACTCTTTTTAAGAGGAGTGATATTTTTGTTTACTTGCATACACTGTGTACAGTGTATTCACTATTTTGCCAAAGTCTTTGTTTGATGTCTATGTGTTTTACACTATGTTTGCCTTTTGTACATACTTACATGTTTGTATCCATTTGAATGTATGGATATCCAGTAATGCATTAATTCACGAAATACAGGAATTAGTCTTTGTTACGTCAAGGAGAATCCTTGGGTGGACAGTAATCAACACTGTGATTCTTTACTGTGTTATTTAAATACTCATTTTTTTAGTAAAAAAATATGTTGTATATCAACTACTTGTCTTTAGTTTGTTTCTTTGTGTCTCTGGATAGATTGATACATTTCTGAATGCTAAAGTGAGGTTCATGAAAATAGATACACAGAACTGCCAGTCAATAGTTCCCGTGGGGCTATGCATCACTTCTTTTGGACGTTGGGTAAGTGCTGTTTTTGCTGATAACAGGCCTGCTAGGCTTTGTCAAACAGGTTATGATGAAAAAAAGGAATCAAGGTCAAAGGAAGGTAATTCACATCAACAACACTTCCAAACAAACATACACAGTTTGTAAAACCATATTTGGTAGACATGTAGCCTACACACAGGCAGAGCATTGAACTGCTTGGATCATATAATTCTAAGAGTCATTTGTGTCTTGTAATGACTGAGCTGAAACTCTGTGTTTGTGTGCCTCACTGGTTTTATTCAAACGCTTAGTCATGAACTGGACAACTGGATTCAAGCAGTGACCCCCCTCAAGAGGGAAATGAAACTGAACAAATGGCTTTTCCATCCTTATTATCACATTGTTGTCACATGATAGATGCGACTTTCGTCTGGTGATGTAACATTTATTGTAGAACCTATGGCATATGACATACTTTACTCAAGACAGTTTAGAGCGAGGACAAGATCTGTCCAGTCAGCTGCAGTGTGGTGACATTAATACTGAAGAAATATGGACGAAGACAAATATAGACTAGGCAACACCGATTATGTGAGAAAGGCGTGTAACCTATAGGCTACATTAGCCTCACTCGTTAGGAGCAGCAACATAAAGTACTTATGTGGAATATAGACAACCAGTCAAATGGGGGCTGACCCTATGCGAATGCTGCACAAAAGCTTTTTTCATAACTTGTCCTCTAATGCAAATATACCAACGTCTAATAAGCCAATATTTGTCTCTGATGATGAGAGTATGGAGAATGGGTGAAAAAATCACCTCTGAGTAGGTTACAATAAGTACCACTAAATAAAAACTTGTTGACATACAATAAGTTTCATTTCACATACGTCCTGTAACATCATCCGAACTTTATTTTAAAAACGTCAGGCGTACGCCTACGGGAGATGCAACCAATAAAAATATCAACTGATGCCCGGCCCCTTGCCACACTGACCGACTTCCCAGCACACGTCATAAATTGCCACCATAAAGTTGTGTATTTTCACTTTTGATCCAACAGCGACACACCGTGGTATCTTACAGTGTTGTGTCTTGAGCGTTGAAAAAGATAATTGGAGATAGGCCTAGAAAGAATTTTGGCTAGGCTATAAGACATATTTAATCAATCGGTCTATAATCAGCAGGTCTAACAGGTAGCCTGCATGTGTGGTAGCCTAGGTAGTTCGTAATGAGACCATGCGCTACTCCCATGACCTAATCTACGTCTACGTTTTTTGTGTAGCCTAGGTCTAACTGAAACTTTTATTAAATAAGATCATATTTTAATTGAAAATGTCTACTTTGGAATATTCCCTGTCATGACTGGGAAAAGATGGTAAAAATGTTTTAGAATGATTCCAAATAAATCACAGTGAGCGAATCAACGGCAGGCAGCCGTTGAGTTTATCCGCCTGAGTTTATGCGAATTCCAGGGGAAGGGTGGAGGGTCTTCTAACAGTACAGGAAATGAAACTTAAATGTAAGCATTCCAACATGGAAAGAGCACGCGTAAAGTTCCCACTGGAGAAGCAATTGCCAATATTTTGCATATGCAAAAACAAAACAATTACAGATCGTCTGATAACAACTGATGTAATATGTTCTTCATTCCGTAACATTAAACAGTAGCCTACGTTAGGTTAGCGTTAAATGTTAATCTTAGGCTAGGGAATTTTACTGTAAACCTAAATGTTCTGTTCAATGCAACTGCATCAATTTAACTAAATTCCCTTTCAATGTTTTTCATGAGGTCCTCTTCTGTGGCGTCATATAAAATGACAGACTTGTCGAGTGATGGACCATCACATGTCTCTGCATCTCTGAAAAACAAAAAAGAGTATACAGTATACTAAAATGAACCCAAGCAACCCTTCGATATGTTCCTTTATGATGGTTATGTGAACTACAGTTAACTGCCTGCGCACTTAACTGAAACCCTCTACCGCAACCTATCAGCGTTAACTGAATAATAGATCACGCAAAAGGTATGACTCACAAGACAGCATCTTTGGATTGAGTTCCTGGAGTCACGCTGTCCGACCAATCCTGCAGAGAGTATTGACAGGTTCACGCTCAATGCATTTCTTACACAGTTGTAATGAACACGTTTGTGAAACTTAACCATGCACTGATCGTATGGTGTGCCTCTGAAAGGTAGATCGTGCAACTTTTAACACAACTATTGCCTACTTGCTGTTGACTCGTGCTGGCCCATGAGGTTTTCCCCACAGGCTTGTTGGAGACTTGTTGCTCTTTTACGCTCATATCAGATAGTGCGTGACGGCACGACCCACTGCGGAGTCCGGCTTTTGGCAATTGGTGAGTTGAGGCCACATGTTTATCATTTCGCACCCGTATGTAATTACACAAGCCAAATGTTTTTGCGCTGAAGAACTGTTTCTTAACAGAACTGTCTTTGTGTAGATCACATTTCTGTTCGTTTGATTCTGCAAGGATTTCCTCCAGCTCACCTTCTGTGGACCATTCGGAATTTTGCCCTTCGCTCTGACAGTCGGGATGCTTTTTATTAGCCAAACTTAAGTTAGTGTATGCCTGAACTCTAATGGGTTCTAACGAACTTTTGATGTTCCCCTCGGCTTGTTCAGAATCATTATTAACCTCGTCAGCGTCGGTTTCAGACGCAGGTGCAACCCTTTTCCCTCTGCTTTTCCCGCTTCCCATGTTTACTACATTCCCAAGTTGAATGGCGTCTTTGATATTCCTATGAAAGGTTGAATAGTTTCCCCTCCATCACGATGAAAAGAGGAGAGGAATCACGCTGGTCAGTCAGTCTGGATGGTAACCGTCTGTGGCATACGTTGTTTACTCCAATTTTATCTTGATGTTCGTCCTCTCGAAACAGTAGACAATAGGCCTACAATAAACAATATTAAAAACAATCCAAATGTTTGTGTTTTTAAGTTGTCATCAGTCCACAATCCTGAGTATAAAGGCGAGATCTACAACGAAAGATTCTGTATTGAATCTGGTCACTGTAAAATTCCTGTGAGAACTGTTCCAGAGGGGTCCATAACCCCGTGCTTGAACAGATGAGCGAACATTCCCAGCGCAACAGTTACACAATGACCTTCTCTGTTTCTCATTGTGAAAACTCCTCCCTCTCCATCAGTCTGGGAAAACTGACGTTGTACTTCTTGTCTAGTCCATTCAAAGGGATTATGTTACACCCTGCTGAACAGACATAATGTTTTATAGTGTAATTATAAAAAGCCCAATGACTATTATATTTGGCCAGTTTGGCCACTGTGTTGTTTATGGCACAGAGAAGAAGCCCTGTGTTCTTTGCTAGATTATCCTTTCTATAAAAGACTCATTCCATTTTCTCACATTTCTCTCCTGTCTTGGACCTCTGCAGTAGGCTAAAGCTTGTGTTGTTTACACAAACACACCCTCCTCTATATTGGAATGTACCAACACAACACCTGGAGATTGACCCCCAGAAAATTACATCTGTTCCAGACTTCCTCACAAACATCTTTAAAAGTTGGTGTTTGACCAGTTAATTGAGATATCCTGTGTAAAGTGCACAATCATAAGGATCAGGACATAATGCATGTGCACGATCTAAAGTTTGCTAGAAATTGACCACACAGACAACAGTGGGTGTCTGGAGATTAAGATCTACTGTTTCTACTGTTTCTGTGCTCCTTAGCGAAACTGAACACATCTGGATGTCAAATTTGCAGCTAAGCTCCATGGCCAGAGGGAGGGACCAAGAGCTGAAACCTCTCAGCCCCACATCATAGCTGTGGTCAGGGAGTTCTTGCACTGCTAAAAATAAACAAGCACTGCAGTATTGCAAGACTGTCATCCAGAGTTACCCTGTTCAAACACAGTGGATAATGCATCTCAAGACTGAGATGAGGGGCCTACATGCATACAAGTAAAATGTCAAACTCAACATTCCAGAAGAATCTTTTCTTGATGTTTAACTGAGTGAACAATATGCTAAAATGTGAAATACAAATGGTGGTACTCTTGGTGGTCTTTTTTGTCTGGCATCATAATTGAAGGGAAAAACCCAACAAGAATCTGTTGTCAATGTTTCCATATTTGTACCAAGTTTCCCATTCTTTTGCTATGGAAAATGCAGGTCTAATGGAACATGTCCTAACTCACCCAAACAATAGAAATCATTCAAGCATCTTTATTGTCATGTAATATACAGTCAAAATCATTTGTATGAAAATAAGATTGTATTTCACTTTCTATTATGAAGTATATTGAAAGCTGAAATGGCGTAAATTCCATAACATGTTAAAAAGACTATAAGGCCTACTGCATTTCTGCATTGGTTTTAGACAAGTGGAGTCAGGTACAGGACGACTTGGAAGTTATAATAATTAGGTTTTCAGCCTACTCTACAAATAAGATCACTTACAAGTAAGATCAACTAAGATGCATTTACAATTAAAGGAAAGCAAGTAAATGACTAGAATTATTGACGAAAAGGTTCACAATTTCAGCTATCATTACGTTGCACATTCAAGCAGTATCTCAATTTATTCCAAAAGCATCTGTTGAAACATCTGATGAAAGCTAATCAGCATTACTCTATGCTGAAACATCTGATGAAAACTAATCTGCATTACTCTATGTAGAAATCATTTTCAGTTGCTGGCCACCAACAGAGACGCAGAGCTTTGCAGACTGTGCGGGGGTCTCTAACATGATCATGGATAACCTCTATGAAGATTTTACCCACATAGCCGTTCACAAATTTCTTGCAGATCCATGCGAACAGACGGTAAGCATTGCAGGATGCTAACAAAGCAGTTTTGACATGCTCCTGAGGGTAGGACAGAGAGAGGGCAAAAGAGTGAGAGAGAGAGAGAAAAAAGACAATGAAAAGCAAAAGGGAGAAATAAAAAAGTGAAAAGTAAGGAATCAATTAAAATCATCATCAATTGCAACATAGCCATGCTATTAAAACACCTGAGCTAAATTAGCCAATGGGGCTAAATGGTGTGAGGACTACCTTCGAATCGTTTTCAGGTATTGAGGAAATGACCTTGCCAAGCACCCATTTACACACACTGCAGACACCAGGTATCTGGTGGGTAACATTAAGTCTCTGCAATAAAATTTCAAAAGATAAAAATCAGTTCAATAGAATTCAAGATTCAAAGAGATGCAAGTGACACAGCAGTAGGCTATAGCCTATTCATTCATCATTGTGCTGTTTCATTTCAGCCAGCACTCTCACTGGCACACACAGCACTGTAGGCCTACCTCCAGTTCCATACGAAGGTCCTTAAGTTCATCTTCCAACCGATCTTCTATTTCTTTTGCGTCTACATACAAATAACAAGAAGAGCAAAACATTACTCTAGCATTATGTCCATGTGGATGGGAAAAATGTGGATCTGCTTACCGTTGGGCTGTTTCAGAAGGTGCTGTGCACGTCCATACCCCTCAGCATGGCTGCCATACACTACGCAAACAGGAAAAAAATTCACCTTCATTAAATTGCTTGGTAAATTAAATTAGGTAAATGGTTAGCAAGCATGATATTTTACTCACTGACACAGAGAAGAAGGCCTCCTATCATAAACAGTTTCCCCATTTTCAGATTGTATTTGTGCCAATTGTTGCCTCTGATGTGGTGTATAAATACTGTAGCCTACTAGATTCAGTTCACACCCCAGAGTGTGAAACCACACATGGACAGTGGGACGGTCAGCTCAATTATAATATTTTCATGAGATTCAACCTGGCCCCTATGAAAAAAAGTGATATCACACTTGAATTGTTGGAAAGATTAGATCTGAGAGATAAAAATGTGTTGCACAGACATGCATGGCAGAAATGTATACAGATGTTTGCTCTCATGAAACTTCTTAAGTTGCCTAAGGAAGTATAATCTTTGTTGAGCCTTCTTTATAATATGAGTGGTGTTAATTTCCCACTTCAAGTTCTTGCTGATGTATGAGTCAAGGTTTTTGGCTGGTCACATATAATAACTGGGGCAATGATGTTAGGCTTCCTCCTCAAATCCACAACTATTTCATTTGTCTTTAAGGCGTTGAGATGGAGCTTGTTGTTGCCGCACCACAGTCTACAGACCAGTTGACCTCTTTGCGGTATTAAGACTCATCATTATCACTTATGAGGTCAATGATGGTGTGGTGTCATCTGCATATTTGATCCAAGATTAACCTGGCCCCCATCAAAAAAAGTCTGATCCCCCCTGCTGGTTGTCATTCTGTAAGGGTTCTCCCATCTCCACAAGGGATCTCTAGTGACCTGTCTTAGACCCTTCATCCCGCATTACTCAGTTTGGCTGAGCAGCCAGATCTAGGAAGACAGTTAGTTGTTCTGAACTTTTAGATTTGAGAATGATCAAGGCTACCATGCTCTTGGGCACTTTCAATACTGCAGAAATGTTCTTGTATCCTTCCCTCAGATCTGTATCTTCACACAATCCTGTCTCGTGGCTCTACAAATAATTATCTCGATCTCGAATATTAGTATATAACAAGCAGTGAAATGTAAGTCTGGTTAGCTTCATGATTGTGTAAAGTAGAAACTAGATGTACCGCAGAGCGGTACAAAATATGACCGCCGCCCAGTCCAGCACATTTTTTCCACAAAAAGAAATCACGCTGAAAGGCCTATATGATTCTAACTGTCTCACTAAATTGCATTATCCACACTCAATTCTCACTGGTATCTGCTAGACAACAAGTACCAAAACATGATTAGTTCATAGATTTCACATGTAAAATTCATTTTATACAACCCCACCTCCATCTTGCCTGTTCATAATTCTGAGAAATTCTTGATTGTTTGTGTTATGTTTATGTTATGTGTGTGTGTGTGTGTGTGTGTGAGTGTGTGTTTGTGTGTGTGTGTGTGTGTGTGCGTGCTTGTGTGTGTGCCTGCGTATGTGCCTGTGCATGCAAGCGTACATATGTCTACTGTGTGAGTATGTGTCATACGTATGATTACTGTGAATATATGTGTGTGTGTGCGTGTGTATCTGTTTATGCACATGTGTGCACATGAAATGGGTTAACATGACCCCTGGAGGCAAACATACGGAAAAAAAATGGTCATCCTAGGCCCTACAGTTCTCAAGATATTCACAGAGAACTGTGTCTGCCCTACCCTCCTTTCGGGGGGTCCAGTCCAGTGGGGGGGCTACAGATCAAAACGAAAAATGACGGTTCCATGCTATCCATGTGGGGGTACATGCCCACCAAGTTTCGTGTACCCCGGTCTTTCAGTGTCCCGGGAATCCTTGTTGGTGTACGTCACTAAATGTACACATAAATTATTTTATTGTAAGGCCCCCCATGAACGAAAGTACACAAAACTTGGCATGCATTCGGAGGGTGTCATAATGATCCTACACTTTTAATTTCGTGCAGTTTTGACCTTGTCAGCCAGAGATATTGTGATGAAAACACCTAATTTTTTGCTTTTTAATTTTTAACTAGGTGGCGCTATACATGAAATAAGTAGTAATGGGATGGGTTGACATGCCCCCTTAAGACCAACATACATAAAAAAGGTGGACCTCCTAGGCCCTACGGTTCTCGAGATATTCACAGAAAACTGTCTCCAGCCACCTACAGGCCAGTTGGTGTAAATTAATTTATTGTGTGGCCCCCCATGAACGGAATTCCACAAAACTTGGCGTGCATACAGAGGGTGTCATAATGATCCTACACTTTCAATTTCGTGCAGTTTTGACTATGTTAGGTCACAGATACCTTCAATTACAACACCTCATTTTTACTTTTTTGTGTTTAACTAGGTGGCGCTATACATGAAATGAGTGGTTATGGAATGGGTTGACATGGCCCCTTGAGATCAACATACAAAAAAAAAATGGTCCTCCTAAACCCCACGGTTTTCGAGATATTCACAGAAAACTGTGTCTACCCCACCCTCCTTTCGGGGGGTCCAGTCCAGCGGGGGGGCTACAGATCAAAACGAAAAACGATGGTTCCATGCTATCCATGTGGGGTTACATGCCCACCAAGTTTCGTGTACCCCGGTCTTTCAGTGTCCCGGGAATCATTGACGGAAATTTGGGCATGCGAAAAAGAAAAAAAAAAAAATCTGACTAAACCTCAGATTCAAAAATCTGACTAAACCTCGCTGCGCGGCGGTCATAATAATAATAATAATAATAATAATAATAATAATGTTATTAAAATGGGATGGAGTCCATGGTGTTCATAAGAGTTGGCATGTCCATGTTGAGGAGTCTAATGGCCTGAGGAAAATAGTTTTTCCTTAGTCTCTCAGTTTTGGCCTTCAAACTGCAGAAGCGCTTGCCTGACTTCAACAAACTGAACAGACAGTTACTGGGATGGGTGGAGTCCTTTACGATTTTAGTTGCTCTGTTCTTGCAACGGCTGATGTATATATCATGCAGGGAGGGTAGAGAAGTCCTAGAGATGCGCTCGGCTGAGCGCACCACTCTCTGCAAGGTCTTTCTCAGTGCTGTTGGCATACCACACAGTGATACACTGCGTCAGTATACTCTCTAAGACCCCAGTGTAATGTTTTTAAAATCACTGGAGAGAACCTGAATTTCCAGAGTTGTCTTAGATGGTACATTCGTTGTCTGGCCTTTTTAACCTGAGCTTGGATGTGAGTATCCCAGGTCAGGTCCTCAGATATGTGTACTCCCAGATATTTAAAACTACTAACTCTCTCTACCTGTGTTCCATCAATCAAGAGATGGTGTAAGTCTGCTGCTGCCTCCTTCTGAAGTCTACAATTAGCTCCTTAGTTTTGCTAACATTCAGTTGGAGACAGTTTGACACGAGGGGGACTATCGAGCCCTGTGGTCGGGCATTTTGGTCCTGAAAGGATATACTTGGGACTTCTTGGGACTACTTCAAGAATCTCCATAGAGCGCTGCTGTTCAATGGGTGCTTGATCACAACCTATTCCTACACAGACTAGAGCACTGGGTTGGACTTTCAGGTATAGTCATCAATTCAGGTCAAATCATATCTACAAGAAAGGAGTTTGTTTGTTTGCCATCGTCAGAGTGTCACAGCTCATTCTTTAAGGCTCGAGAGTTACACGGCTCGTTCTTTACGGCTCAACAATTACAGCTCTACCGGGTTTCTCTGAAACTCTGAGTGTTAACTATTTGGGTGTTAAAGAAGCACTATGCAACAATTTTAGCAAAAATTACCTTAATTATGCAGGTTGAGAGTCGTTCAGATGGTTCTACAACACTTTCTGGGTTGTTTGGTGGGTGCTTCGTCTCCCCCTATCGCTTCTCCGCGGAAAAAACAAATATGCAACTTTCTGGACTCGGTCCGGGTAAATCCGGATGTGACTCAGCGGAAGTATCCAATCGCGCCTCGAAAATGTAGTCAGATTGTAGTTTCGAAAAAGACTGCAAAACGGACGCCGACTTGGCTTTGTTGCTGTTGAAATTGTAAGTAGCCTACCCTTGGGTGAACTTTGTCTTTTGTATTGTGGTTTGATAGTCTCTTGAACAATGTGTTGGCGTGACCGTTTTATTGTGAGCCCTGTATGTGTTTAGCTTGGTTTCTTGATGGCTAGCTCGCTAGCTAGTGGGGGTTTAGCGTTGCAGTCACTTGCTACCGAAGCTGCAGGGGGAGCTGAATAGTGAAAATGCGAGCCCAAATCTGGTGAAAACCCAGAAACAGCGAAGGAATAACCAGACCTGCATAGTGCTTCTTTAACACTCCACGAGGGGGACTATTGAGCCCTGTGGTCGGGCATTTTGGTCCTGAAAGGAAATATTTGTGTGCACGCACAGTTTGGGACAACTTCAAGAATCTCCAGAGTGCTGCTGTTCAATGGGTGCTTGATTAGTATAAACCTTTTATGCTTTTATGTACTATTACCTTGTGTTTTTTATAGTATGTAGAGTATAAGTATATATACTCTTTTGATCCCGTGAGGGAAATTTGGTGTCTGCATTTATCCCAATCCGTGAATTAGTGAAACACACTCAGCACACAGTGAACACACAGTGAGGTGAAGCACACACTAATCCCGGCGCAGTGAGCTGCCTGCAACAACAACGGCGCTCGGGGAGCAGTGAGGGGTTAAGTGCCTTGCTCAAGGGCACTTCAGCCGTACCTACTGGTTGGGGTTCGAACCGGCAACCCTACAGTTACAAGTCCGAAGCGCTAACCAGTAGGCTGCCCCAAATGTTTTCTTGTTTTATTCTTTACTTTTTAAACTATTATTTGACTATTGGCCTTCTATGCTTTTATTAGTGTTTTTGTAGGCTAAAGCACATTGAATGACCTCTGTGCTTAAAAATGCGCCATATAAATAAAGTTGACTTGACTTGGCTTGTGATAATAATAAAACCCAGAATCCAGACAAACATTTGTTCACATGGGATGGTTTTCTAGGACTGATAGAACATGTCAATAATAAAACCACTCTGCAGTGTCCCTATTCTAAGTGCAAAATTGATGGAAGTAAGTCGCATGCAGAATCCACACTGTAAAAAATTATTGTCTAATTTTATAGATACTACTCCTTTAAGTGCTCCTTTAAGGTCAATACAATATAAGTAAACAGTCCATTTAAAAAACAAAAACAAAAACACAAACATTTACGATAGCCTAATTGTAATAGATAAGATCATTTCTATGAGGTGCCCAGAATAACTACTAAAACTAAAAGTCCTAAGAAATCCTAGTTGAGGAAATATGTTAAATTCTCATCAATCCGAGATGTGCGCCAATAAAGCCAGGCAACAATACACCCCAATGGGGCTATTTCTTTCCTTTACTCCTATCAAAAACGAAACTTTACACAATGAAAGTACCCATGAAAAGTAAAAATGTTTGTATTACAAGTTTCTTTGAAAATTAATTTGAATATGCAAATGAGCTATACACTAATCGAATATAGGCTAAAGAAAGAATGACAATATTTGACACAATTTACCTGAGATTGTATCGGTTACAGTGTTTCCCAAAGAAAATTTGTTGGTTTAGGTTGAGATGATCACTGTGCTGTCAGCAGGAAAAAAAAAGAACATCACCTTTCCTATTATTTCAGTTATATTTACTTACACACCGTATTTGGCAGAACAAACGGCAAGTTCTATTTTTTACAGTGAGACGAACATAGAGCACCATGCTGAATAATGGAAAAAAAGACATACATGCATGGTTGCATCTCACAAGCAATATTTATTCAAACCAATGGACGGCAAGGTATTCCAAACAAATGCAGTCGCATTTAGGCTACAATGTCAGTACAACATAATAATACATGCAAGATGCATTTTTGAATTGCATGAAACTAAAGCAAAGCAGCATATGTAAATTAATATTACATTCAGTTACATTCATAATAGGCCTATTGCATTCAGTTATAATTTACTTAATGAATGCAGCCTCTCATATGTCAAATCACTATAGGCAAACAGTGATCTATTACGTATTAACAAAAGGTCTATTAACTTTGGTTACGTACTAACTCAGTATTGAGGGTTAAAGCAGATGAATGGCATTCAGCATTACTCTATTTGTTTGTGCTTTTTCTTGTGTGCAGGCCACCAGCAGAGGTGCATGGCTTTGCATATTTTCCCTGGGACGTTCATATGGTTAGTCACAACATCACCATAAATGATATCCAAGTAGCTATTCACAAACTTCCTGCAGATCCATGAGAATAAAATATAACTCCCACAGGCTTGATTCATCAGGTTCTTTAGGTGCCCCTGTTTGAGAACAAACAGAAAAAAGATTTTTGTAATCCTTTACTTTTCGTATTATTTTTAATTAGAATAAAGATTGGTCTTATTACCCTTAGTTGCCCTCAATTTAAAAATAAATAAATACTTTTTTTGAAAAAAACTTTTTTTGCAATTTTCACTTCCTCTTGTAAATTATTTACCAGAAACGCTTAAAAACGATGCGACTTCAATCACAATTTTTTAGAAATGTTGCCGCAAAATCAGGCATTTTAGGCTGAAATAATCTCAAAAAATGCCAGCGGAATTCTGGAGGGACTGATCAACAGATTTAAGGCATCTTGCTGTGAAAAAAAGATGCCTATTACAAAGCATGATTATCACACATAGTGTGACCTGTGGGGGCCTATTCAGATATCAGGGGTGGAGAACATAGTGACTTCACACAGAGGCTTGAGCCCTTGGGCCCCCTGAGCCCTTGGGCCCTTGGGCCTGGGCCCGGTAGGCCTGTTCAGTAATCCATCCCTGTCTGTGTGGCATAAGATTACAGAACGTCCCATACCTTTGTCTCATGGGCTGGCACTTCAGGGATGATCTTGCCCAACACCCATTTGCAGACGCTGCAGACACCAGGTATTTTATGAGTGATGTTGAGTCTCTGCAATACAATACAGACATGATTCATATGATTCATGGAGAGGACAAAGAGCACAAGGGTGACATCACTGCACAGTGTCATTTTCTCCAGCTCTCATAGTGGGGAACACAGATATGTACCTGTAACTCCATACGGACATCCTTCAGTTCATTTTCCAAAAGAAGTTCTATTTCGTTTTCACCTAGGATAAGATGGGATAGGATGTGATATAATAATAATAATAATAATAATAATAATAATAATAATAAGAAGAAGAAGAAGAAGAAGAAGAAGAAGAAGAAGAGCGCCTTTCATGTCACCCAAGGTCACTTCACAAAGAAACAAAAACAAAAAGGTTGTTAAAATTATAGTCATCTCAAAAAAGATAGTAAAAGTAAAAGTCAGTCAGTCCATAAGCCATCTTGAAGAGATATGTTTTAAGTCTGTTTTTAAAGTCAGTAATTGAGTCACAGTGTCTGATGTAGTCTGGCAGTGAATTCCACAGCTTTGGGGCGAAAAAAAGAAGCTGAAAGCCCTCTCTCCCAGGGTACTGAGGTTCACACTAGGGCCTGCTGAGGAGGATCTCAGTGAGCGGGCAGGGGTGTCATTTATTTATCCCTGACAGGGAATGTGCTTTATAACAGAGATACGACGAAACAACCCTTCCTCATGTATAGTCACATGTTGTATGAGGGAAGTTTGTGTAATCAATATTTAAATGCATATGCATGTTCTACTTGTAAATTATTTTGGAC
Source organism: Alosa sapidissima (assembly GCF_018492685.1). NCBI lineage: Eukaryota > Metazoa > Chordata > Actinopteri > Clupeiformes > Clupeidae > Alosa > Alosa sapidissima. Next base: position 8,565,248 of record NC_055975.1, read on the forward strand.
CAAAGTGTCTAAGTCTAACTGTAATTAGCCTGTATGAGAGAGTACATAATACATATGGATGGAAAAAATATCCTTACCATTGGGCTGTTTCAGGGTATGTTGTCCACGATCAAATCCTTTGGCCTGGATGCTGTACACTAATATAAAGAAAGGGACATCATATTCAGTTCAATCTAATTAGAGTGAGTTTGTGCATAAAAGTAGTTATATGATCGTTGACTCACCAAAACAGGCAAGGAGGCAGACAGTCAGAAAGAGTTTCCCCATTTTTGAACAGTGCCTATGTTTTACTCTGGATACCATCAATTTATACTGTTTTGGATTCAAATAAATGTGTGAAATCACATGGGTCTGTGGTTAGAGGGAACTTATAAAAAATGAGAACTGGGTAGAGTAGGGCGTTATGTGACATACACTTGTTTTGCTTCCATCTGATGGCTCACATTTTATGTTCCTAGATTGTTTTTGTTTCTCTTACATAATAATACAACTGGTATATGAAGAATGACAATGTTATGACCAGTGTAATAGCTATGAGAAGTATTTGTAAACTGGAAAATAAACATAGTTGGGTTCTAAAGCTTAGTTTTCACGAAATGGTGACGAGGGTCTGGTTTTTGAAAGACACTAATGCAGGAAATGATAGCAGATGCGGTCACAACATCATTATACACATACTGTAAATACTCAAATTATGTCCGGGATTCTATTTATAGTCGGGCCTTGGATAAAAGGCTGGGTGCGGGTCGATTCGGACAAATAAAGGCCGGCCCCCAAATACAAGCCGGGGTAATAATTGCATACCAGTAGGGCTATCAGTCTACAAGCACTAGAAGACATTGTTTTGATTTAACGCAATGAAATAAAAGAGCTCTTCTTAATATTTTATATTGCCAATGAAAAGTCGTTGTCCTACACCATGGGTGTCCAACACGTCGCTCTCAAGCTACCAGTCGCTTGCCACCCCCTTCTGAGCTTGCCAGAGGCTGAAGCAGTCCTAGCCTACATTTAAACACAATTGTTGCCGCGAGGCATTCCAGCCTACAAATGTAATAAAAAGTAAATCATGCATAATTACAAAAATTTGGTCTCTGCATTTATCCCAATCCGTGAATTAGTGAAACACACTCAGCACACAGTGAACACACAGTGAGGTGAAGCACACACTAATCCCGGCGCAGTGAGCTGCCTGCAACAACAGCGGCGCTCGGGGAGCAGTGAGGGGTTAGGTTCCTTGCTCAAGGGCACTTCAGCCGTGCCTACTGGTCCAGTGCAATTAAAACTCTCCCAAACGCGCATCTCGTCAGTGATTTGCTGGAACAGTTTGTTATGTTTTTTTGGGCAAGGTTGCCTAAGATGTTTACAGTATGTGGCCGTTTTTGGAGCCTAGGCTGTCCACGAGGACCGTGTTTTTTTACAGTGTATTTGGGGCATAGGCAGCTAGCGGATGGTGAGGTGATGTTAGTTGTATGTGACAAAAAATGTTTTAGCTTAAAAACTGTGTTACATCGCTTATAGCACCTTTAAGACCAATATGTTCTCAGATGCCTTGTGCTACTTCCTGTTACCACTGAGATTCAAATTCTGAATCTGTCTTTTAATTATTTTACATTGTGTCTTTTATGTTTTCTTTTTATTATGTTATTTACTTTTTAAACTATTCTTTGACTATTGCCCTTTAATGCTTTTATTTCATATTATGTGTGCTTTTTATGTAAAGCACATTGAATGACCTCTGTATATGAAATGCTCATGACAAAAAAACAAGCTAAATGTATAACTGTAATGTATAGTAAAGTATTGTATTGACGACATACAGCCCCACCATAGCACATCCTCAGCCTTTTACACATCAGGTTAACACCCTCTTTCTGTTCCTCAATTGAGGGAAGACAGTGGAGTCAGACCTACACCCAAACAAGGTCAATATTTTGATCTGCTGTCTACAGATGATGAAACATGTCATGGTATCATGATGACAATTCCATGTTGAATTGCATGGCATCAGTGTGGTTCCTACTTTGGTTGCATTGTAACAGAACCCTGGAAGGGTCATTGCAAGATATTTTTTGGTGTATATACCCTGTAAATTGTGCGTACATTTTAACAAAACACACACACACACACACGCACGCACGCATGCATGCACACACATGCACGTGCACAGATTCACATAAACACGAACACACACACACATAAAGACACGCACACACATACACGCATCCATACACACACACACAAGCATGCACACACACACACACACACAAGCACGCACACACACACACACACACACAAGCACGCACACACTCACATGCACGCATACACACACATAAAGACACACGTGAACACACACACCCATGCACACACACACGCACACAGTAACACACACACACACACACACAGCGTCAGTTAGCTGCCTTAATTATGCGAGCGCATCAAAAATGAAAACGAGCGCAGATTCGGGAATTGATTAAATACAGAAACTGAGGGGTGAAAAATAAGGTTATGAACTCAGTTTCTGAATTTACGCTCTCAATTCCTGAATCTGCGCTTGATTTCTTTCTTAATGCGCTCGCATAATTAAGGCAGCTAACTGACATCATAACACACATAAACACACACAAGCACAGAAACACACACAGAAATGCACACACGCAAGCATGCATACACACACACATACAAACACAAGTATGCATACACACACAGGCATGCACATACACACATAAACACACACACATAAAGACACACGCACACACATGCATGCAGACACACACATAAAGACACACGCACACACACACACACACATGTACACACACAGGCACTCCCACACATTCACATGCACACACATGTACACATACAGGCACGCACAAACACACAAACATATACACGCATGCGCATGCACGCACACAAACATAAACACATCCACACGCACAAACACACACACATAGACACACCCATGCACACACCCACACCCACACACACACATAAAGACACACACACATGCATGCACGCAGGCACACGTACACACACACATAAACACACACACACACACACACACAGGCATGCACACCCATATAAGCATGGACACACACATACACACACACACACACACACCCCACACACACTCACAAGCGAACACACACACACACACACAGAAGCACACATATACACAAAAGTAAAAACACACATGCACATACTCATTTACATACACAAAAGTTGCAAGAGTAGGGGATGGAGTAGGAGATGGAGACAAATTGACAAACGTGATTTATTTTTTGCGGAGAGAATGTGCAGGACTGGGCGGCGGTCATATTTTGTACCGCTCTGCGGTACATCTAGCTTTTTTTGATAAACACTTGAAACACCTGTTTTTTGTTTTGTTTTTTTAGGCTTAGATGTGGTGGACTCTGCCCCGTTTCCCTCATTGTCAGGTCATGATTTATCACATGATCCACCGAAGTTTCTCTAATGTCATCTGAAATATTGTTTGGTGCAAAGCCTCTCTTCAACCACCTCCTACTCCTCTCTCTTTGTCTTCCTTTTCCTCTACCTCTTGCTCTCCCTGCCTCATGCTTGCAAAGTTCTCAAAATGGCTCAACTGAGGCCTATTTGTGGCTGGCTGATTGGTGTTTAGTGTTGTAAGTAAGTATTTTCAAGTGTGTGTCTAAATATTTTCAATCACCCAATGTGTTTTGTATTTTGAATAGATGTGTTGTCCCAATGATACCCATAATTTAGTTTAATTTATGAATGAAGCGTCTTATGTATGAAATAGTGTCTAGTGTGCAGGAGCAAATGTGTTGCAGAATTGCAACTAAAGTGCAAAGCAGCACTTTTGTTTAAGTTATGGTTACACTGTGTATAGGTATAGTAACAGAAGCTTCAGGTTTTATTACTTTGGTCTAAGCATGTGTCTATAGTGTTCAAGCAATGGGCAAAAACTGTAACATGTTTTTCACTTAAAATGAACCAAGGCCATAAAGTTTCAGGCTGAAATTTGTTTTTGTTTTTTGTATATTTTTTTAATTTAGTGAAAATTAAAAAAGGGTAAGATACATTTTAAACAAATAACAAATACTAAGTTGCACCTCTGCCGACTTATTAATGTGTCATTCAGAACTGGTTACCACAAATAGTTTCATTCTCACTCATTCAAAAACTTGCACACATTGATCCACCACTTAGCCTACATAGCGACTTAGCTGAGAAGGTGTGAAGTTATTCTTTCTCATATGTCAACTATTCATACATTTCCAAAAAAGGACAGCAACTTGGTCCATCACAATGCATATAAACCACAGTTTGCAATGGTAGTTAAAGAAGACAGACACCACGATTGAAGCAATAACTTTGAGAGAACATTGTCACAACAGGAAACCGCCAGACAATTTCACAAAAATTAGACCACTGGTGAAGATGAATTGTGGTGAGGAAACAGTAGGCCTATAATACCGTATTCCTTAATATTCAATGATCATACAACCTTGTTGAATAGACAAAACAACATGTAATCTGGTGGCACTATATGCTTGGCCAGCTATAGTAAGTGGAATGGACATTGGCATACTTACAGTATTTCAGTGGCCTGTTCCTTATGTCACGTCCCAGTCTAGGGGTTCTATGGGACATGAGCAAATGATAGGAGACAGCCAAAAATGGAAGTATAATTCAAAAATATTTATTTACAAAAATAACACTAAGAAAAATGGACAAACGAAAAATAAGGCTGCCCAAGCGAAAGGCCTCAAAAGTAGGCCCAGGTAATCCCCAGCCTTTTCCTCGACTCTCACTCGGGGAACCAGAGCGCGTGGCTTGCGCAGCGGAGCGGTGTAGCGTGGCGTAGTAGCGGCCAACCCAAAATCCAAGAACGCCCTTCCTGTTACGTTGGAGGCCCCCTTTTAAAGGGCAGAAACCCAATCACAGTGCATGACAATTAGGAGTAGTTTGCCCACCGGACCGTCTGAAATTAACAGAGCACAAGACACAAAGAGAACAAGCTGACAGAAACCCAAAACACATGCAGACGTAACACTTATCCACTATTATGAATAGGCCTACAAGCTTGGCAAAACAGGGTCATTTGTACTAAGAGAGGTGGAGAATGAGGGGGAAAGAATACACTGCTATGCTAGTTAATTCCTTTATTGCTGAAATACAGAGATGTAGCCTACTGAGAGGCAGCTGCAGACAACGATGTTCAATGGGTTCAACTTGTCCCTTGCCAACCAGGTGGATGTAAACAAAGCTATAGAACCTAGAATACGTCACATGAAAAACGTTAATAGGGTCACATAGGACATATAGGCTCCTGCATTCCATTGTAGCATATGGACTGGATCATTTCTTCAGATTCTGTTACATATAGTCTGGATTAAAGAGGCATCTTTGTAGCCCCATTTCCAGAATCTGGAACTGGAAAAGAGTAATTTTAAACTAACAAGTCGCACCTCTGCAGACTTATTAATGCGTCATTCAGATCTGGTCACCACAAACAGTTTCATTGTCACTCAGTCAACAACCTGTAGGCCTAGTCTACATACTGATCCACCATAGCCTATATTTAGTGGTTAGCTGAGAAACCTGGTAAAGTTATTCTTTCTTATGTGTTGACTGTTCATACTAAATAAGGATAGCAGTTTGGTCCATTGCATTGAAAGCATAAACCAGTTTGAAATGGTAGTTAAAGAAGACAGATTTTATGTGCGTGCCTGTGTGTGTGCATGTGCGTGAGTATGTGTGTATGTACTGGTATGTGTGCGTACGTGCATGTGCGCGTACCTGAGTGTGTGTGCGTGCGTGAATGTGTGTGCGTGAGCGTACGTGTGCTGCGTGTTTGTGTGTGTGCGTAGCTGATATGCCCCCCATGAAGGGAATTCCACAAAACTTGGCATGCATTCAGTGGGTGTCATAATGATCATACTCTTCAAATGTCGTGCAGTTTTGAACATGTCAGCCAAAGATATCTGCGATGACAAAGCCTCGTTTTTACTTGTTCATTTTTAACTAGGTGGCGCTATAGGTAGACTGAGTACAGTTGAGACATGTGTACAGTTGAGACACCTTAAATATCTTGCTTGCACAGCAAGCCCAAGTTGTGATTTTTGCTATGCACATGCATATTAGTGCCCTCTTTGATCATGGAAAATTTGAACGACACAAGTATCTCCCATTTAAGGATATCGGCAAGTGATTTTTTCCCAAAGTAAGAATTTCACTTCACCATGCACCTTCGACAATGAATAGCTCATTACACTTATGTTACTGTTAAACGTAACTGGTATCATTACAAACATTATTCTGTGTCCTAAAAACTGGCATATTTTATGGCATTGTGCCATGTAAGGACGTTGCAAAATCTAGAGACATGTGTGAGGTGGTCAGCGGTGGACAATTGAGACACACATTGGATTGTGTTAGGCTACTTGAACATTCCATTTGTAGGCTACTGTTCGCTATCTGTTCCTGTGTCACATTTTGTTCATGATGTATTCCTTTTAACCAACGCTAATTTAAATGAAATGAATGAATTTGAACTACAAACACTTTGCAATTGCTATGTTTTTATGTATTCAACTTTCCAACTAACGGTTAGTTAACTATACATCATTAAAGATGGGTGTCTCAACTGTACCAGGTAGGTGTCTCAACTGTACTCTATAGGGTACAGTTGAGACACAGTCAAGACAAAAAATGCACCTTATGTTTATGAGCTAATTGTGAAAAATATAAACTACTTATGGGTATTATTGATTTATAATATTTTAGTCTACAAGCTAAGGAAATGGCATGTGGAATATTGTGTGGAAAATCACTTCTTTTCAGTATCTATTTTTTGTTTGATTTTGTGTGGGCAAAAAGTGTCTCAACTGTACTCAGTCTACCCCTCAAATGAGTGGATATGGGATAGATTGACACGGCCCCTTGAGACCAATATATGAAAAAGTTGGTCATAATAGGCCCTATGGTTCTCGAGATATTCACAGAAAACTGTGTCCGCCCTGCCCTCTTCGGGGGTCCAGTCCGATCATCCTTGCGGGGCTACATGCCCACCAAGAATTACTGAAGAAGAAAAAAAATCCGGAAGAAAAAAAAAGACTAAACCTAAGCAGCGAAGCAGAGGTCATAATACTAAAAAAATACAACAGACCTATGCTATAGCCTACTCACAATAAAACATACATGAATTCATTCAACCTTCGAGATTCTGTGTTGCCCTGAGCATAGCATGGCTATATAAGCCTACATCACGAGTTTGCAATAAACATGAGACATTATCACGTTGGAGAAGTAAGGTAGTTTGTTTAGAAGCCTGTGTGGTTGGATAGGTAGCCCACCACGTAGCCAGCTTTGATCTTGTTGGGAAAACTTCAAGGCGCGCATTGGTGGTTAAAGGGGCACTTGGCAACTATTTCAACTTAATAAACCCGTTTAGAAATCATTTGGATGGTTAAATGACCTGTTCCGGTGAAAATGGTGACTTTCCCCGCTGCGCCTAGCGTCCCCAGGCGGAAAACCAACCTTGCAACATTGAGACTACCGTCCCGGAAAGAGAAGTGAGAAACAAGAAACTCGTTTTAAATCGTGTTTCTTACCTTGTAACATCCACATAGTTCTGCCAAACTTATGCTAACAGTTCGCTAGCTTGTAAACAAATCCATGTGCTTTATCATTACCTTTTCACACAGTTTGAAATAGCATAATGTGCAATTTCTCCAGCAGAGGGGGAAATCCTGCCAAGTTTCCCTTTAACGTGAGAATATCCTCACTAAGAGTGGAGCTTGAAAATATGTTGTGGGACAGGGAGTGATTCGCAAATGGTAGAAGCGCCTGTTTTCCCTGTAGCACACACACACACACACACACACACAATAGGTGCGTTCGTAAATTGCCACTCCGACGTTTTCACTGGGTGAGATGTTTGTCCCATGAGTATGAACCGTATGAACCGGTATGAATGCACCTGGTGTGAGAAGCCCCTGGCTGCACCTTGCAGATCGGCTGGGCCCAATGTGGACATGATTAACGTACATGATTAACGGGACATGATTAACGTGGGCAGTAGTTCAAGGAGGATACGCTTTTATAGAGTTAAGCATTCTTCCTTGAGAAAAAATTAACTCCGAGTCCGGGTAAATAGACGGACACAGAGAGGTTAAAGGGTAATGACGAGCTGGTTTTGAGCTGAGCTCAACGTTGCGCTCCGCCCCACATTGAGCCCAGCCCTGATCTGCAAGCTGCAGCCAGGGGTACTTGCCTGGTGTCCTGCGTCGACAGTCTGGTGCATTGTGGGTAATGTAATGCAAGCCAATCGGTAAGCAAGCCTTCCTTGGCGCGACCTGCAAAGGAAGTCAGTCAGCAACAAAATAACGTGATGCTGAAAACAATGAATATACGCGAGTCTGTAAAACATTGATCGAGCAATTGTTAACGCTTTTATTTGTGTTTAACCTTACGGCATGCTTACGATAACAATAACATAACAGTTCTGTGGGTCTGCAACTCAATGTTTGATGATCCATCGAAGTTATCTAATTTCGGCTATTAGCTAAAGATATCTGGCTAACGTCAACTGGTCTGTGGTTGGTTAAAATGACTTTTTCACGGGAGATCAAACGTAAGAAACTAATTCTTGTTGAGCTGACAACAATACGTGTATAATTATTTTGTTATCATAGCAGTTATTTCATGATCACTGCAACAGTTTGTTACGTAGTAACACCAACGTTAGCGTTACTAGCGTTTATACGTCTGCCTTTCTTACCTGCCTTGTCTGACATGCCCAACGTTACTTTGCAATACAAATGTTGTAATACAGATGTTGCGTGACCTCCGATATTTTCATACAAGTTACGCAGTGATTCATCATCGAAAAGGTCATACCTGTCTAACAAATGAATCTATTTGGCTGGTTAAATATATCAGTATTTGTACATCTTTTCCTGTAAAGATTTACAGAAGGCCAAAAACAAAGCGCAGAGTAACCACAATTTGAGGGAAGAGGCCAGTCTTTGCAATCAGCTTGGAGAATTATTGGCCAGAAATGGTGAGTGTGCTGTGTTGCACTTAGTATTTTCACTATCTTGCATTAATGAGTATGCTGGTTAGATTTGGCTTATTCAAGTTGGCACGGATAACTGTTTTTAACAGGAGATTACAAAACTGCTATTGAGGAACATAGACGAGAGCTGGCCCTCTCTGAGGCTCTGGGAGACGTTATTGGCTCAGCAGTGGCTAATCGGAAGATTGGAGAATGTTTTGCTGAGATGGGAAACACTGATTTGGCTCTCAAGGTGAGTGAATAACCCACCAATTTGACACAGAACAGACCAGACAGTAATATGTCTTATTCATGTAATTCTGAGACTCTGCACTTGTTGCAGCATCAAAGGCGGCACCTGAAACTGGCATGCTCTGTCAATGATGCAGTAGAGGAACAGAGAGCCCTGGCCACCATTGGCCGGACCTACCTCTTTCGTTACGAATCGGACCAATCACAGGACAGCTTGGGCCAAGCGGAAGAGGCATTCAGAAAGAGTCTGACCATAGTAGACGATCGCCTAGAAGGTTAGTCAAGCATTCAAGAAGAGCCTGACTTTAGTGGAAAATGTTCTAGATGTTTCATGTGGATGTGAGTGGGATTGGGAGCTCCACTGACTACCTTTAGCCGCCCGTATCAAATTCAATGGTGCCCCACACACTAGTGCGTCACCTCACACAGGGGTCCTATCCTGGGGGTCCCCTCATACAGCTCACACATTGAGCATGGCTCCGATGGCCTCATGACAAGCCGTCCAACTTCTGACACCATATGTAGCTTAGGGAGAGAACAGTGACCCCTCCCTAAGGTCTCCTCTGCACTGCACTGTACAGCTTAAATGTTATTCTATTGCTGTAAGTTGCTGTGGATGAAAGTGTCTGCCAAATGAATAAATGTAAATGTAAAGTATAGATTGAGAATTGTGAAGTGAAGATTATATTCTCTTGGCTTGTTATAATAATCATATCACAGTTTTGCTCAGCCTTAAAGGCACTTTGGTCTGTCACATGTACTGTACACTCATGTTAAGTTTCAATGTAACCTCTGTGGTGTGTATGTGTGTGTGGCCCCTTTAGGTGTGTTGCCAGCACGGGAGCTGAGTGAAATGAAGGCGCGTCTCTTCCACAACCTGGGCTGCGTTTACGACCACCTGAAGGATCCGCAGCGCTGCAGCGAGTACATCCGCCGCAGCGTCTTCATCGCAGAGTGAGTGTCTGACCACCAGCCAACCTGTGAGCCAGAGCCAAGAAAGAAACCCCTTATTTAGCCTGTAATGCTCTGTGCTGTGTATTGTGGAACTACTCTGAAGATGTAAAGATTGTTTACTGTACAGAGCAGCAGAAGCAGTTATCTGCAAGGCCTTCATTAGAGGTCTGAGGTCTTCCGTTGTGTCATTGATCTGAGTTCTTGACATTTTATTGTGTAGGAAGAACAATTTCTTGGAGGATCTGCAGAGAGCAAACTCCCTGATGGGAAGGATCCATTTTCGCAATAGCCAGCACTCCCGTGCCATGCGCTGTCTGGAGCAGGCCAAGGAATGTGCGCGCAAGATGAAGGACAAGTTTGGAGAGAGCGAGTGTTTCTGTAGTATTGCAGAGGTAGTCCTCTTTGACCCATCCTTCTATCTTGATCTTTGTCCGTTTATCCATTCAATGCACACAATGAATAGGACCTCTGGAAAATGACATTATAGTTTGAATCTAAATTTACTTTAAGGGGGTGTATTAAGCATACCTCTCTGTAGAGCGGCTCAAAGAGATGTCAGTATTTCATAATTGGATGAAACCACTCCACACATTTCCTAATGTCCCCTCAATGGACCTCACAATAGTGTAAAGAAAATGAGTTGATACCCATAGCTGACATTGATAGTGCTTGATTTTTAGCTTTGTTCTGTCTTCTGTGTGTCACTTTCTACTAGTGGATACTGGTAAAATGCCAGACAATAGATTTGATTCTGCATCTCAACTTCATGTGCTGAGTCATGGTTTCTTTCTCTATCCAGATCCAACTTTCTTTAGGGGACTTTGTGGCTGCTCGCCGCTCGCTGAAAAAGGCCTTTACCTTGGGGTCACAACATGCTGCTGATCGGGAAGCTGTGAAGAAGGCTCTAAAACAGGGTGAGCTCTATGGGACTTAAAGGGGTGGTTCAGGATTTTGGACATAGGACCTCATTTCCAAGTTAGCAAGTGTAATATTTATCAGTGGAGACCGCTTTCAACACGTTTCATCCAGTCCTTCTAATTGCAGAGTTCACAGGTACTAGGCTAGCGCAAGTCATCAGTATGTGTTAGCCTGCCATTAAAAACAGTCTTACCCACTCCAAAGTACACCCGAGGCAAATTCCAGACAATCGATGTAAATATCTGTGTTGATCGAATAGTGTTAGAAATACAACTACCCTTGCATCGCGTTCCAATAGTTATACTTTGGTATAAGTTGGTAGTAGGCATTTAAGCAATGCAGCGGCGGACTGATATTACCAAGGGTACTACTAGGTATCCCTCTGTTTACTTTTCGGCGCAGTACTACTAACCGGAGCAAGTATAATTTCGCCACTGCTAAGAAACTTTAACAACAAAGCCACAGAGCTGCAAAAGGCTTGGCCAGCAGCCAGGCCAATGGACTCTCTGCTGAATTACAGAAGCTTAGCAGGTGTGAGCTTAGTTAGTACTTTGATGGGAGACTTCCTGGGAAAAGTAAGTTGCTGCTTGCTGCTCAGATCCCAATGCTCCAGTACAGTGGGCACAGGGACACTTATTACAAAGAGTGGCGGTTCCTCTGTTCCCAATTCCCAACCTGGTTCATTCAATATGATGTAATCAGCCAATTCGTTCATTCCCTCTCCACTTCAGGCTGGTGTGTTGTGACTGTTCTGGCACATTATGGCCCCCGTGCATCACATTGGTGGTGGTTAGCGAGTTCCCTTTCACTGTAAATCGCTTTGGATGCCTTGATAAGTGCTGCATAAATGCAATGTGTTGGTGTTGCTTCCAAATTCCCCAGGTCCTCACTTCTAATTATTGAGTGTGTTTTGCTGCAACTGACCAGTTTTGGTTCCCTTTGCAGCCATTCGAGGTGTCCACCTGGAGGAGGCCGTAGCTGAGCTGAAGGACGGGCAGACCCATGAGGCCATGGGGCTGGCTGAACAACTGGGAGATTTGTACTCCAAACTGGGTTGCTTTAACAAAGCGCTGGACTCCTACCTCACGCAGGTAAGCAAGCGCATCATAAGCCTCATGCTACTTTATGTTTCTGATTGGCAATATTTTTATACTGATAGACTATCTAGCTTTTCATCTGCATTTGTCCTCCTCTCAGCTTTCCTGTGGTAAGACTCTGGGTAAATCTCCTCGGGAGCTGGCGGTGATTCACGTCTCTCTGGCTGTTACCTACACGGATCTGCGGCAGCACCACAAGGCCATTGAGCACTACAGGCAGGAGCTGGCACTGAGACAGGGCAACCCCAAAGAGGTGAGGGTCCCCCATCACCTAATGATGGAACATTGTCTCAGTTCTTTATCTAATATGCTTTCCCTTTTTTTTCTGTGATTGTGTTGTGGCACTCATAATCTGTAATTCATGCTCTAACTGTTGACCTTTGCAATGGCATATTTTGGTTAATATCACGATCACATAAATATGCCCCCCCCATGCATTAGGAGTGTAAGACATGGTTGAACATAGCGGGGTGTCAGGAGGAGGCAGAGGCTGCTGTGGATGAGCTGGACATCAGCTACGCGTCTGCTCTGCGCTGCGCTGAGAAAGAAGGGATGTCTTTGAGGTCACTACAGGTGAGTGACCACACCCTGGGCCATTGAGGTTGCACAGCTGACAGAACTTCACTTCCTATAATAATAATCATTCAGATGCTATATTTTAAGCAGACTAGTTTTATGGTTATAATAAAATGGACATGGATCAGACACTAGTTTCTGCACTGTGCAAATTGATCAATTAACTTTGCTGATCCCGGCCTTAGTTCGCCAAGCGTTCGTATAGCTGGACAATATTGTAAAGGTGTCTGGTCTCTCGGTCCCCCATCAGAAACGTGTACTGCGCCAGTGGCTAGCTGTCCAACAACGCTTCGGCTCGCAGCACTCCAGTGACACGCGCCGCAGGCTGGACGATCTCTGCGCCGCCACAGGACTGAATCCTGATGCCAGCGACGGAGAGGAGGAAGAGGAGGAGGGCGAGGAGAACAGCGAGCCTCTGGAGGACAGTGACATCCAGTTCTCAGACTCTGGTGTGAACATAGCCCTGTCCTTGGCTCCACTGTGGATAGCTGTTCTTTAAAAATGGGATTTGTCCTGGTTGACTGTCAGCATGGTCAATTTACGTCAAAGAGTGTGTGTGTGTGTGTGTGTGTTTACGTCAAAGAGAGTGTGTGTGTGTGTGTGTGTGTGTGTGTGTGTGTGTGTTTCCCCCTGTGGCTCTCTTACGCAATGGAAACTGACTGTACCCCACTACCTGAAATAGGGGAGCAGTTCCACCACTTCCTGTTTGACAGTGGGACTGCATGAAGGGTAGCCATCCTCGGGTTGGCTACCCTTCTATTGTTAGGATTACTAGCTTACAACTTATGCACATAACCAATACAGTAAACACATTTAGATGTAGCATGTTATGTGTGTCGTGATGTTAAATACACCATTGTGTTGCCGGTAGGCCTTTCCGGACAAAATGTAACAAACATCTCAGGAAACAAACTACAAATGGCAAAACTGTGCAAATAACAAACAACATATCAACTCATAGCTTATCATGTTGTGATCTATGCTTTCATATGTGTGGAACAATGATGAATGAATGTTGAATGAATGTTGCGGATTCCGCTTGTCAGTTCATTGATGTGGATGTCTTACAATGTCTTTTATCGACTTGTACATTTCATTTGAAATAATAATTTACATAACTGACCTTCACATCTTTACTTTACTTACATATTTGGGTGTGTTCTTTCAGATGATGAAGAATATGACAAAATGTTGTCTGGGCGGAGGAAGCTTGGCCGGGTAAGAGCACCGTCTCATTCTCAGACTCTTCTGGGTGTCCATTCTCTCTTTGGTTAACACATACTGCTATCATGAGTCTGAGCATGAGGCTGGTTTGTAGCATGCTCAATCTCCACCGTTGAGAAACCTCAAAATAGACCACAGTTGAATGGGGTTGGGGTGGGGAGTTAGGGGTGCACCCTGGTGCAAAATAATTGAAACAAATTTGCACCCGTGAAAATGCTGTAAAAACTGATCTCTCTTCCTTTCTCCATGTTCTTGTGTGTGTGTCACTGTCTTATGAGAATGGCTTTTGCCACCCTGGAGTAAAGATGCATTATTGCTGGGCAGTGCTTTCCACTTAAGACTACAATTTCTCTTGCATTTTTGTTGAAATGGACCCTGTCTCCTTCTCGTTTCATTTCATTTGCACAAAGGTGTAGGATCAATGGCGCTGGTGAGATCTAGCCTGACCATAGTCAAGATGCACTGAAATAGATATAGGTACATGCAATGAAATAGATATAGGAGCAAATGCACAAGGCCCTTTTGCAGACACCATTGAGAAACATCACAGTAGACTGCAGTAGGATGGGTGGGTATGTGAAGGGAGCAGTAGATGGCCGGCTCTGATGCAGCCCCTCTCTCTCTCTGTGTGTCCTCACAGTGGAACCGGCGGAATGAGAAGGGGGAGACGTGTCTGCACAGGGCCTGCATTGACGGGAATCTACGACAGGTGCAGCTCCTGCTAGAACAGGTGAGTGGGCTAGTGGGGGTCAGAAGATGCTGTGAGTGGTCTCACCTCTTATGCTAGATAGATAGATACTTTAGGAAAATTGTAGGCATCCAGTAGCTTATACAACCATAACACAACAAACACACATAGATCTCACATACATAAAAATCACAGAAATGTACAAATTTAACAAAGGTCGGGTATGGACTGACCATGTGATGCATTGATCATGGTAAGGTGCTATGGTAGAGTGTGTGTAATTGTGGTAGTATTCCCTTAAGGGCCTTTCAAACCAAGAACGATAGCTATGACGATTGCTATACGATAACGACAAAAAAGTATGGCTATAGTTAATGTGTCGACGTCTGTCCACACATAAACGATAACAACACAAACAACGATATCGTCGGGTATTTCCGTTATCGTAATAGTTATCGCTCTTGGTCTGAACGGCCTTTTACGCATGTAGTTTTAGGCAACTTATGCTTGTATTCTTAGTAAAAAGTGTTTGGAGAAAAGGGGATGAGCTGTTCCTTAACATGTCCACTTGATTTGTATGTCCTTTTTATCCCATGGCTTTTTCATTTCTCTTAGGGGCACCCTGTCAATCCCAGAGACTACTGCGGATGGACTCCTCTTCACGAGGCTGCCAACCATGGCCATGAAGGTAGAGCCAAGAAAAACAAAATGGTCTATTCTATTTAGTTTTTTTGGGCTTTTGCTGTTAATTGCTATAGGACAGTAGAAGTTGACAGGAAATGGGAGTAGGATGGGGTAAGTACCGTTGGTCGGAATCAAACCCAGCTCTTCCAGTGACCCAGTGCCCCCCACTCAAAAGTTTAAAGTTTAGTTAGCACATAGACACTAGACCACTGAAGCCTTCTCTTGTGTCCATCCTCTCCCAGAGATCGTGGCTGTGATGCTGGAGCGTGGGGCCAACATCAACGACCCCGGCGGCCCCATGTGTGACGGGGTCACCCCGCTGCACGATGCCCTGAGCTGCGGGCACTTCGCTGTGGCCCGTCTGCTGGTGGAGAGAGGGGCCTCTGTGAACATGCGCAATGCCAAGGTTGGCTATCACACAGTATGCAGATCTGCACTCTGCTTTTTTTCTCTGGTTATAACACAGACCAGCTGAAAAAGCATGGTGATAAATGAGGTGTGATAAAACACACAATTCTTAACACATTCTTGATGGAAGTTCATATAATTCAACAGAGCTGTAACAAGTACATGCTAAACACATCTTAAGTGTATAGCCACACATTTCAGGGCGTGCCTGTTGTTATAAGCATCCAACTTTGTTGCTCTGAGCGTGACCTAAACATACATAATGTCCCCTGAAAGCGTGGGTCATCTCACCACTCACCCTGGGTCATTGCTTTAGGTTGCTTAAGACTCCCATCAGACCATGGCAATGGGTCCATCCATAAGTCTTTGTCTTGCTAATATCAGGCTATGTTAGTATGTTCATTTTTGCCCAAATGCACACAATTCTTTAGCCATGTAGACTTACACACAGACAGACAGACAGACACACACACACACTTTCATACATTCTTTCATTTGCTTCTGAAGAAGAAGGGGAAAAGGCTCTTATAATAGCTTGTCTTTTTATTGATTATTTATTAATCTTGACCTAATGAGTAAACCGAAAAAATAAGGAAGATGAGAAGTTGCAAAACCTTGTATAACTATAGGCTATATAAATAAAGACTGATTGGTTTATTGTAAAAAGAAGAATCTGTAGCTATCAAAAATGGATGTGTTTGTGTTCAGGGGGACACAGCGCTGGACAGCCTTCGTCAGTGGTTTAAGACGTACAGTCGGGAGCTGGACTCTGACGCCAGGCAGGAGTGTGCTGTTACTGAGAAACTGCTGAGGAGAGCCATGGCAGGAGGAGGTGAGGGTGTGGGTCGCTCTGTCACCACAACACCACGACACACACCTCCACTTTAGTTCTCACCCTAAAAGTACATTTGTGTGTCAAGTATGAGTTTAACTCATGAGGCTATGAGTTCAATACATTTATTAGTTCTGTGTTAATTTATGCCATGTTTTGGGTATATAACTGGAATAGAAAGGATAGGACGGCTCTCCCTATTCACTTTTTTTAAGAGTTTGGGCCAGATGCCCTTCTTCAGCGTGTGTGGCCCACCCACAAACACAGCTGTGCTTAACTACAGATGTTCATACCTAACAAAACAGGTATAGCTCAACAGGGGGAGCTCCAATTACACTGTATGTTACAGAAATGTTTCATACAAACAAAACAAACGAGTATTACTAAAAAATGGAACAGTATCTTATGCTCCCTCTCTCTCTCTCTCTCTCTCTCTCTCTCTCTCTCTCTCTCTCTCTCTCTCTCTCTCTCTCTCTCTCTCTCTCTCTCTCCCCCTCTCTGTATCCTTCCTGCTCGCACCGTCCAGTTCCGACTGCTGCAGTCACTCCAAAGCCCCAGGCTCTTCTGTTGAACAGTCAGCTGTTTGATGCTGAGAACTCTGAGCCGCTCATGTCCTCCCAGCGGTCCCCGCCCCGGCCCGTCAGCTCTCAGGAGAGTCCTGCTGCCCCGCGCAGTACCCAGCGGAGACCACCGGCCAGCACGGGCCGCCGCCACCGAGGGACGGAGGACGCCATCCTGTTCGGGGTACTGAAGCCTGATCTCACTTTCACTGACCATTGTCAGTTATTCTCAGTCCTTACATTTTCATTAAGCCTAAGAAGAAAAACCCTTCTTTATTCACTTAGAGTAGAAGAGGTCCATGGCAATTGAGTCCACTATTTTCTTTACTTTTGCTTATGACTTACTGATGGAAAACAGCGGAATGTTTTTTTTTTAACCACAATGGTTTTCAGTGAGTGTGTGTTTTATCCCATTTCATTTCATAAAAGGTTTTTGATATGGAGTTACTTGTGACTGTACAGTCTTTTATGATTCTCCAGAGTACTAATAGCCTTAGACTGTTCTGGCACTCCAAGTATCTGTATCATTCAAAAAACTACTTTCAGAAGCTAACATGTCTGGGCCACTTTTTAGACCCTTGGTCATTTACAAACAGGGCAGTTTTACTCTGCCCGGCTTTGTGTAACTCCTAGAACCATCACAGCACACCATGGAGAGCAGAGTGGACTGTTTTAGCAGCGCTTCTGGTTTTAAAGGGCAAGCGGGAATAATTTGGCCGCATACAACCACAGGCCCTATGCTTCCAGGAGAGAGGAAAAAAAGAGTCAGCAGAAAATCTCTCTTTGGATGAGTGGTTTGCTGCTAAGCCAGTGCCCACATGTAGCTGATTTAGAGGCTATATTGATCAGGAGTGTGTGTGAGAAGAACTGCTTGGGGAGCTTGGAGGTTTCCACTGGTCTAAAATGAGCTATTTGAGTGTCTCTTTTCTGTGTGTGTGTGTGATTTTTTTTCCAGTTGGAGAGCAGTTGCTCGGATCAGAGTGACTCCGATGACCCCATCAGCCCCCTGCGGCCCATCCGACCCAGACTACGTTTCCCAGCAGCCCCGTCGGCCCCAGACACTCCTCCTCAACAGGAGGCTGTGTCAGCGCACATGTCCAGGGAGCCGACGGCGGCGGCCATGTCCACATCCGCGTCCACTGCCCCATCTAGGACAGAGGAGTACCGGCTGGCCATGAAGAGCCTGGGCAGTGCCACCACCCGCCTCTTCTCCCAGAGCCTGTCCGAGCCCGCGTTCAGCAGCACGCCGGCCAGCGACCGGACAGCCCTGGTCCCCGAGGAGGAGTACTTGGCCGACGACTGGCTGGAGGACGACCTGGGCGAGATGCAGCCCAAGAAGAAGAGGAAGATGGCGTCTGAGCTGGAGGGCAGGAGAGAGAACGGCGAGCCTCTAAGCCGTACTTCGGCCTCGGCCTCTGTCTCCCACACAGCCTCTTACTCCGCCTTCGCCTCGGCCTCATCTGAGACATCCTCATCCAGGGGTACGCAACGCTGACTTACAGCTTGTCTGATGACGTTAATATAGCCAATCATTAAGTGGCGTGAATGCGGTGCTATTGACCGGACTGATCAACTACCGAGTTGAATTGAACATAGCCTCATGCAGACGCACACACACACGGAGAGAGAGAGAGAGAGAGAGAGAGAGAGAACCACTTTGCGCTTACGCAAATAGGCTACGCTACCATGGCAAACTTTTACATCTGGAAAGAGCTCCTTGGTAACTATCCTGCTAGCTCAGGTCACGTCAACACTTGATCCCAGAAAGATTGTCTTCGACATGTTCGTTTTTTGAACATTTATTGTATCTAATGACATAGAAAACATAATGATTTGCATACACATACCGCACTATGCACAACTTTTATTCACTAGCGACTATAGCCTAAAACCGTCAGGTTGAAGGGGGGCTAATTACTCCATAGAATTACTCTCACGTATTTTCTTAAAGTGACAGGCACTCAATTACACCTACTCATACACACCACATTAAAGATATGCCTAAGTGTTATAGGTTAAACGTCAATATGAGGCATTCAAATTACTAAATATGTTTAGCTACTAGTAATTACTAGTAAAATGCTATACTTTAAAAAAAAATGCATTATTAAATAAATACACTCTATATGAATTCAAAAATATATGATAGAAACATATCACATAAGCTATCATTTTCAGTGTGTGTTTGTGTGTGTGGAGAGAGTCAAGTGATCCCACTACAGTATATATTACTGATGACGTCAGGGTGGTGGGGGCCCCAAAATCAAACACTTTTTTTAAAAAAGTATCGAAGTATTGAAATCGCAATTCTTGACTTGGTATCAGAATCGACCCCCCTCCCCCCCAAATTGTGTAAATCCCCCCTACATGAATAACCTAAGGGGGGAATTCCCCCCCATTTTGAAAAATGAATTTTAAGCCCTGTCAAATACAAACTCACACTCACACTCACACTCACTCTCACTGCAGTGTTCTTGTTAGACCATGTTCACACAGTTTCCCACACATACACACGTACACATAGACACCCACTCAGCCGCAGAGAGATGTGAAACTTTGTTGAAGCTGAGAACAGCCTTGTTTGTAGCCCTATTGAGGGACGTTTTCTTATTAATTGGGGGGCAGCTGTGGCCCACTGGTTAGCACTCTGGACTTGTAACCGGAGGGTTGCGGGTTCGAGCCCCGACCAGTGGGCTGCGGCTGAAGTGCCCTTGAGCAAGGCACCTAACCCCTCACTGCTCCCCGAGCGCCGCCATTGTAGCAGGCAGCTCACTGCGCCGGGATTAGTGTGTGCTTCACCTCACTGTGTGTTCACTGTGTGCTGTTTGTGTTTCACTAATTCACTGATTGGGTTAAATGCAGAGACCAAATTTCCCTCACGGGATCAAAAAAGTATATATACTTATATTAATATAATTCACCATCTCTACCTTCAGGTGTTGGGCATATATGCAAAAGGTGACAGATCTCAAGGTGCATCTCTAATCCTGGTCAGAGAGTGTACCCCCATAGTCCACACTTGCACATTGACCCACACACGCTCACACAGAAACTAAACAGCTATCAGTGTTGCGCGGGTTGATCTAAATTGAGCGGGCGCCCGCGGTTTCGAATAGTTAGTTCGAATAGTTATCGGGTCATTTTCGGGCGGGTCAGTTAAAATGAATTTGATATATATAATATAATGAGAAGGCAAACATCAATATTTAACTCATAATAGCTTTTTAAAGATATCATTGTCTAAATTAATCGATGCAGCATGAACTTGCCACATAGGCAGGCTATCTGTGTGATAGAAGGATGAAACTGGAGACACTATAATTTAAAATAATATATACACTCCTCCGGGAAAAGCGAAGTATTGGAAGTATTTGGAATATTTCTTAAAAGTATGACAGCCACAAGACAGACACGACCAAGATGGCTTGTCACAAATACAGCATTGCCCTCCCAGCATAACTGAGTAGGCTAACTTCAAGTGCAATTCCTAGACCTCAAGCAATATATATTGCTTCATGACACAATGATTTTTTTTTTAAAGCTAGGCACAAGACCTAATGACAAGTAGATTAGCTCAGTAAAATAATGCTGATACCTTTCGTCAGCCTACCGGTATTTTAACTGCTGTGTGCGTGCGCTCTCTCTCCTGCGCAAACATTCTCTCTCCTGCATGCTAGTTGTGTGTAGTTCTACTGCATAAAATTCAACAAATAAATTAGTTTGTTTTACACATATGACCTATTGACATGCAGTTAATATAGGCTACAGTGCAGTGAACAGTCTGGAAATTATGGTAGGCCAACTTGGAGTGACACAGAGGAGAATTCTCTCACTCCTTGTAGCCTGATGGTACGCACAGTGCTTACGGCCGTACACCTGCAGGCACCGCTGATTAAGGGCATTCTGTTCCTGTTTATGTAAAGGTTTTACACAGCTCAATAAGGATACACTGCATGTAAGGCTACACTAACCAAAAGTCGGTTGTAGATCGGTTAATATTCGCGTTACGAATTGCGGTAGGGTTGATTTAAATATCGGGTGAGCATAGACCGCTTGTGACGGCTATACATGCTCAATTAGCACAACTTTTCTCACAGAATGTTGCCTTCCATTCTTAATGTTATTCAACCTCTTTCTCTACCCGTTCGGTAGCCCTAATTATGTACCCCCCCCCCCCCCCCCCCCTCTGTGTCTGCAGTACGCACCTCCTCCAATAGGGGTCTCTCGATGAAGAAGGGCCAGGCTAAGGCGAGGCAGGTGAAGATGACCCAGCTCTCTGGCATGGTGATGCTGGGCCGCAGAGAGGTCAGTAGGTCACCCAGCCCCACCATCACCCAGGACGACGACCCCATGCAGTTCACGGCTATGCACCAGCACAGTGTGCCTGTAAGGGTGAGGAACTGATGATGGCCTATCTTCCATTAGTTGTCTTGAGGCTTGTTATATACTATATCCATCTTTGAGTGTGAATTTTGTCATCAATGTCTTATTAATATCAATAGCATATTTGGCACTAGACATGGCTTGAAACAGCAGTGATGTAGTTGTATGAGCTTTATATTCAAAATGGTATATGAGCATCTTTGGCTTTGCTGCTGTTGGAGTCATGCATTCCCTCTGAGGAAAAATGCACATTCAAAACCATTAGCATTTAGAATGCCCATTTCTTTTAATTCATTTCTATCAGGTGTCATAATGGCCTAATACGCTGGAAGCGTTCATAGTTTTTGTCTGGTGTTTACCATTTTGTCTGTCTGTCTGTCTGTCTGTCTGTCTATCTGTCTTTCTGTCTATATTTCCCCTTCTGTTCTGCGTTCTATCTTATGTCAGGCCCCAGCCGTTGCTGCCCCGATGCCTGCACCTATCAGGATGAGGGTCAGAGTTCAGGACAACGTCTTTCTCATTCCAGTTCCACACAGGTTTGTCTGCCCTCACCTTCACCTGCACCCATGCTGACTGTAGAGCACACAGGAGAGAAGAACACACAATACACCATGATGCCAAATGGTGTAATAGTCCTGCACGAGAGGAGAGGAGCACATGGGCGTCTTACATGTTAAATGTTACACTTTAGAGTCTGTGAGTGTGAGCTGTAACACAATGCCCATAATGTGTGAAATTTGTTGAGTGCTTTTTTACCAAGATATAGTACTCATCAACGTGTGTGTGCGTGTGTGTGTGTGTGTGTGTGTGTGTGTGCGCGTGTGCGCGTGTGTGCGTGTGTGCGTGCGTGTGCGTGCGTGTGTGCGTTCGCTCTCAGTTCTGTCAGGATGAACTGAACTATAGTTTGCATGTGTTCACCAGAGGCTCTCCTCTCTACAGCACGGCCGACTCCTGCACCGTGTCTTGGCTGTGCGAGCAGGCAGCCCAACGCTACTACCAGACCTGTGGCCTCCTGCCACGCCTCTCGCTGCAGAAAGAGGGCGCTCTGCTTGCACCGCAGGATCCCCTCCTGGCTGTCCTGCACACCAACGAGGAGGTAAGAGGGCATGGCAGGGCAGTAGAAAATAATCAAAGAAAGAAACTTAGAACTACATTATGCACAATATATTGGTAATATGAAAGTAAAATAATCTAAAATGCCTCTATATCTAAATTGCCACTATAGGGAGGGAAAGTAATCTCATCGCCACCTACTGGTTGCGTTCCTAGTTTAGCGGAGTGGATGGGATTTTTTTTAGAAAAAAATTGATTTAACACCTCCCATTTGCTATGCACTGGGGTCACCTCTATTGCTTCTAGTGGTCATACCTTATTTTTAGGATCAGTTGAATTGTTTTGAGTTTTTTATGTAACATGGTGATGACAAACTACAGTTGCATGCGACGTCACAGGTTTGGACGCTTCATCTCTAACTGATCAAAATGGGAAATTTGCTTGACTGGCGTAACATATTTTTGTAATAACAGAGCGTGATGTAAACCGCATGGTGATTACCTATGTCAGGATACCTTGTGTTTTGCTCCTACTCACAGGAAGAGATGACAGTAAGTGTTAAGTGTCGATGCTAACGAGGCTAATAAACAAACCATGCTACCGTGAGTAACGTGGAAGGTTAATGTCACGTAACTTCTTTTGTAGTCCGTTTATGAAACCAAACGAGCAATTTAAATTTTTTAAAGAAGGCAAAATAGGGCCAGACATTTTCACAGTTAGTAGATTATTACTGTATACACACTGAAAAATATTTTTGGTGGATAACTTCGCTGATTTGGCTTCACAATATTTTTTTAAGAATAGGTCTATACATGGATTTCTATGCTACGTCACGAAAACATGCGTGCGCAACTAAGAGGCAGAAAGCACCACAGAACAGCATAGAGCAGTGCTGTCCTAGCCTGGGTGCCATTCCGAACTTAGTCCTTAACTTAGTCCTTCCTTAATGCAAATGAACGGCAAACTCTGAAATATAGTCTGAAATGAGATGTTATTATGATTGAGACAACAGGGTATACAAAAAATTCCGATTGTAGCTTACAGCAGCCGACTATTTAGGTTAAGTTTATAACGTTGTGGACGGCCACCAAGCGTCTTCTGCCCCACGGCTGCGTGCGCATTTAGTTTTGTTGGTAAACGGGAAACCCGTGTATGGGACTTAACATTGGAGCTTTTCTTCGATAGGAACACAACCATTTGGGTCACTGGTTTTCCCT